>NC_057392.1:73340685-73640685 GCF_019320065.1 Cervus canadensis
TTTAAATTAAAAAAAAAAAAGCAATTAAAAAAACAGAAAAAAAAATAACAACAATAATTGTCAAACGTAACAGCTAATTGCTCTACTGGCATTTCAAATGTATCATAATAATGATCATGTTGATAATAATAATACTCAGCCAAAAAGAAACAAAGAGTTCAGTGCTTGTCAGGAAGTGGAGAGGGTTGTGAAAATAATATTCTCATCAGGCAGATCATGCTAACTTCAGTGGGCATTAGCCTACCTATCATTTGGACACCATGAGGTGCTTGACCCCTCTGGTTCTCTGATATTGAATCCATACTGAAAACATCATATCAGCCTCATCAGAAATAAAGATGATCTCACTTGAATGAAAGAGGACCTGGTTGAATTTAGGACGTGCCTTTATAAATGCACACCCTTACAGGCAGAGGACCATGTCTGGAATGAAACTTGTCTCAGGAAGTTCCAGATGTAGTCACCCTCAAACATACGGTTGTCTACTTGCAGCCCATCCTGTCGCTATGTGCCAGAGATGGTCCAGAAGAGAGTGAGCTGCACTGCTTCCTGAGAATCTGAGAAATTCTCCAACCTACTCACATCCACAACTTAACTTGTCTTGGCAGTCCCAACAAACCCACAGCCCCAGTCCCAGACACCTTCAGTGGGATGACTCTTCTCTTGTTTTCGCCCATTAACTTACTCATACACGTCCCATTAGGAACTGACATTGTCAGGGGAAAAATTGAGTTTGATTTTGTAAGGTCAATGGGGAAACCAAATAAATGCATTTCTATGTGATCTAAAGAAAAAGGCTGAATACATTAAATGCTCAAGCATTTAAATGGTAAAAATAGATAGGGAAAAAGTCAGAAAGGACAGTTAAAAAGCATGGTACAAGAGATTATTATATTTTGGGTATCTCTTCTTTTTGAGAAGAAGACATGGACGTGATCTCTGGTCCCAATTACTTTCCCAATCTGGGAAACAATGTGGTCATAAATTAGGGTACAATTCATAGTTATCGTTTGAATACCTACTATAGCCACTCACTATGCTAAGTGCTTTAGATGCATTATCTTATTTAATTCCCTCAGCAACTTCTGTGGTTTTAGGAGCTACCATTATCCTAAATTTTACAGATGAGGAAAGAGTCTTAGCAAGATTAAATAACATGCCCAAGGTTACAGAAATTGTAAGTGACAGAGTTGAAACTAAAATCCAGGTCTCTTTGAATCCAATGCACTTAACCTCATTCTATAATGTCTTAAAACACTATTCTGTAAAGTTTTCAGCTTATGTTTCAATCTTTGCCTCTAATCAGTGAGCTCCTTCAGGGCAGAATTTATTTCTCATTAATTTTTATATCCCTAGAGCATGGAATAATGCCTGATACGGAGCAGCAACTCAATGACTGTCAAATGAACAAAATGATGAATTAATAAATAAAGGAAGGAGGGAATTAATTTTAAAAGGAGTCAGAAAATGGAAGTTTGTGGGGAAAAAGCTAATTCTATATCAAAAATACTGGTCCTGTGGTTGCTTTTGCGTCTCTTTATTTCCATTGTAACAACACACGAGTATTTTATGATAAGCACCATTTTCACTTTAGAATTAAACAAAATGCTTTCACAGATATGTACTTTACCCAGGGATTTCAATGAACGATTGAAATTCCATAATCAGAACATGACACAACCAAACCAGCGTATAATCATATGTTTCTTATAATAAGCTACTTGAAGTGTTCTTAGGGTTACAATTTTGTAATCTAGACATGAGAGGAAGATCTGTGCTCTTGACAACATTCAGCACAGGCATTTCAACTGGCTCTGGATCAAAGACATCCCCCTCTTTTGCATTACATAGATGTTCTCTCTTATCAGGAAGCAGACAGTCCCAACTGTTACCTCTACATCCTCTGCCATCTTCCTCCAGCTTCTGGCCAGCTTGACACTTGCAGTAATAACTGCCAATTGTATTACAGCACTGGTCCTGACAGCCACCATTGTCAGCGCTACATTCATTTATATCTGCAATTGAATATGCAAACAGAAATTAGCTTCCTATAGCTAGACACACAAAGAGACTTCAGTGGCTCTCCTAAAAATATACCATCACAGCATGACATCACTGTTTGACCTCAGATGAGATAAAATTATACCTTATTTTAATTAACACACTCCAGTTTTAGCCAACACACTCCAGTTTTGGTGTAAAGAAAAAGACAGGTCATAATCTTTGGTATTTGATGTACTTTTGAACAGTGTCCTAAGGGCTTGTCTAAGTTTAGGGAGTTTGGAGGCTTATGGTGCAGATCAAGAAATTTCACATTCGAGTCATCATTTCAGGATGAGATTGAGAAGAGGAACTAGCAAGTTAGAACACAAGGTCACTTATTTATCCACTAAATGTTTGGTTGCAGTCTTCTCAGATGAATAATTATTGAAGCACAAGCTGGAATCAAGATTGCTGGGAGAAATATCAATAACCACAGATATGCAGATGACACCACCCATATGGCAGAAAGTGAAGAAGAACCAAGGAGCCTCTTGATGAAAGTGAAAGAGGAGAGTGAAAAACTTGGCTTAAATCTCAACATTCAGAAAACTAAGATCATGACATCTGGGCCCATCACTTCATGGCAAATAGATGGGGAAACAGTGGAAACAGTGGCTGACTTAATTTTTCTGGGCTCCAGAATCACTGGAGATGGTTGCAGCCATGAAATTAAAAAACGCTTACTCCTTGGAAGGAAAGTTATGACCAACCTAGATAGCATATTAAAAAGCAGGGACATTACTTTGCCAACAAATGTCCGTCTAGTCAAGGCTATGGTTTTTCCAGTAGTCATGTATGGATATGAGAGTTGGACTGTGAAGAAAGTTGAGTGCCAAAAAATTGATGCTTTTGAACTGTGGTGTTGGAGAAAACTCTTGAGAGTCCCTTGGATTGCAAGGAGATCCAACCAGTCCATCCTAAAGGAGATCAGACCTGGGTATTCATTGGAAGGACTGATGCTGAAGCTGAAACTCCAATACTTTGGCCACCTGATGCAAAGAGCTGACATATTTGAAAAGACCCTGATAATGGGAAAGACTGAGGGCAGGAGAAGAAGGGGATGATGGAGGAAGAGATGGTTGGATGGCATCACTGACTCAATGGACATGAGTTTGGGTAGGCTCCAGGAGTTGGTGATGGACAGGGAGACCTGGCGTGCTCTGGCTCATGGGGTCGCAAAGAATCAGACACGACTGAGCGACTGAACTGAACTGAAATGAACTGAACCACTACATCTTTGGCATGCACTAGACAGTGTAGGGGAAGGTAAAAGGGTAATTTCATGATTTCCAATGGCTCAAATCCAGCTGGGGTGGAGGACTAAACAGAAGTGTGATGTAGTTGTGTCCATGTGCTGGGTATGTCCACAGCTTACTTCTTAACTTGTGGTCAGGAAGCATCCTTACAGATAGGGCTTGATTTTATGTACACCCCAACCAGCTTCCAGTTGATAAGCATTCCAAATTATCTGTAGGTTTGATAGTGAGTGGCCTGTTCTGCTCAAAGTAGCCGCTTCTTTACGCTGACTTGCTGACAATGGTTATTTGTTTTATGAGGTAATTGTGGCTGGAAGAGAGAGACGGGGGTGGGCAATGAGTTAAGTCAGGACCACCCAAAGTAGCTGACAAAGTAGAAGCACTGCCAAAAGGGAGATGAGTCTCCACAATGGTAGAATCAAGACTGCAGAGCACTGATAACTAAAAAAAAAAAAAAATGATGCAGAGTGGGGCTTGGTGCACCTTAACTGGATAAAACTGATTTGCCTGAGGCCTGGCTCTGCAGCTGTAGAAATACATTTTATTAGTTTTTAGGTAAATTTTCATTGAAGTGTGCCATACACATACAAAAGTAAACATGTCTTAAGTTTTGTTAGGGGAAGCACACTGACTGAAACCGCCCACACTGGCCAGGTCCCTACTAACCATTTGCATGAGTTGTTTTACAACAGGAGATCCTGGTAAGGAACATGGAACTAATAAGCCACCACCAACCGGAAGAGTTCGGGAAAAGGTCAAAAGGAGACACCACGTGTCCGACCACCTCCCAGAATCCTTCTTGCTGGTATCCATCTTGGCTGAGTGATGTGTGCACCACATCACTCAGGAAGGATTCTGAGTCAGAATGATTGGCTAAAGACAGCCGGGAAACTAATCCCATCACCATAGAACCTGTAAGCCAGTGGCAGAGCAGTCCTCCTGGGTTCCCCTACCCTTCTGCTCTCCATCGGGTGCCCCTTCCCAGTAAAATCTTTTGCTTTGTCAGCACATGTGTCTCCTCAGACAATTCACTTCTGAGTTTAAGACAAGAGCCCACTTTCGGGCCCTGGAAGGGGTCCCCCTTCCTGCATCAGTTTGATAAGTCTTGAAACATAAAATATAGCAATGCAACCCCAAGAAACAAACCATTGCTAACACCCAGAGAGTTCTGCCTAGCCGAAGGTAACAACCACCCTAATCTTTAACACTGTAGGTTAGTTTTGTCTTTCTGAGTTCTACATAACTGATCATACTGTGCATATTTTTGTGTCTGTCTTCTTTTGTCCAGTATTCTGCTTAAGATTATGAAACTGTACTTGTAGTCTGTTCATTTTTATTCCTGTATATCATTCACATATATGAATATACCATATTTTTTATTTACCCATTTCATAGTTAATGGGAATTTACCTATTTTCTTATTTTGGGTTATTGTAAAGAGTGTTTCTATGAACATCCTCACACATGCCTTTGATAGACCTACATATACATTTCTGTTGGATAATATATCTAGGATTGGAATTGCTGGGTGAAAAGCTGTGTTAGATCCTGCTTTAGTAGTACAGCCAAATAGTCTTCTAAAGAGGTGATTCTAATTTACACTCCCATCAGTGGTGTGTTGGAGACCAGATGCTACTCATCCTTTCTAGTGCTTGTGATATTCTGTTTTGTTTTGTTTCTCATTTTAGCTCTTCTGGAGAGTATACAATAGCATCACATTGTGATTTTAATTTGCATTTTCCAGATGATTAATTAGGTTAAGCACCTTTTTCATGTTATTGGCCATTCGGATAAACTCTTGTTCAATTCTTAAAATACTGATTCTTTAACTAGTAGATCACATAGAATGATAAAGAGAAATTGTAGCAGTGTTTATCCTTGTCTGGCTTCTGAAATTATAAAGATACCTTTTAACATTTCACTGTAAGGAATACTGTGTACTGTAGGGTGTTTTTTTTAATAGATTACTTTTATCAGATTAGGAAAGTTCCTTTCTATTCTAGTTCCTGAGTATTTGTATCATAAATAGGCAATTTTTCCACTTTTTTCTATTACCTGAAAAATTTTAAGGTTTTTCTTTTACTTAAATGTTTGGAAGAATTCAGTTATAATGCTGTCTGGGCCTGGGATTGGGTTTCTGTATGTGTGTATGTGTGTGTAGACTTTTAATTATTGATTCCACTTTTAAAATAAATAAGAATAAAAATATTTTCATTTAAACACGTTAGACAAATTATGTTTGGAGGAATTTGTCCATTTCACATAAATGTTCAAATTTACTACTGTTAATTTATTCATAACATTCTCATACCATCTTTTTAACACCTGTTCAGTTTGTAGCAAGGTCCTTTTCCTATTCTTGAAATAAATAATGTGTGTCTTCTCTCTTCATCAGATTTTTGTCTATCTATCTATCTAGTTGGAAAAGCCTGAACGAATAATTTGGCCAACCCAATATCTTCATATTTTCCAAGGACAAACTTTTGGCTGGATTGATTTCTTTCAGTGCTTTGCTTCTAAGTTCTTGATTATGAAATTAAGTTAACTGAGTTTTGGCTTTTTCTTCTTTAAAAATATTTCTGACAACCTATAAGTATAAAACAAACCACCTTTAAACTAAGTGATTTAAAGAGGCAATTTACTATTATCGTTCATACCTCTGGGGATTGAAGAGTCACCTGGCTGGTCCTTATTTGGGTTTTCACATACGCTAGCAGTAGGTGACAGCTTGGGTTAGATTTGCACACAGGTTTATTCATGCAGATATTGGGATTTGGGTGGAGAGGGCTGGGAACATGGGCTTCCCAGTGGCTCTAGTGGTAAAGAACTCCCTGCAATGCAGGAGATGCTGGTTTGATCCCTGGATTGGGAGGATCCCTTGGAGGAGAACATGGCAACCCATTCCAGTACTCTTTCCTGGAGAATCCCATGGACAGAGGAGCCTGGCAGGCTACAGTCCACAGAATCGCAAAGAGTTGGACACATCTGAAGCAACTGAGCATGCACACGATTGGAACATATGAGAGACTGCTCAGGCATCTCTCTTTACTTCCACATGCCTAACTTTGAACTTCTCATTGCCTGGTGGTCTCAGGATAGAGACATTTTACCAATACATGGTGGTTATCATTACCCAGAGAGACAATTCTAAGAGATCCAAACAGAGGCTGTAAGGCTTCTAATGACCTAGCTTTGAAAGTCACATAGCGTCCCTTCTTAGACATCTATTGGATAATGTACGCACAGGTGAGCTGAGATTCCAGGAGATGGAAGACTTTCTTTCTTCTTTTTTTTTTTTTATATTTTGCTATTTTTTTTTCTTTTTTCTTTTTTATTAGTTGGAGGCTAATTACTTCACAACATTTCAGTGGGTTTTGTCATACATTGACATGAATCAGCCATAGATTTACACGTATTCCCCATCCCGATCCCCCCTCCCACCTCCCTCTCCACCCGATTCCTCTGGGTCTTCCCAGTGCATCAGGCCCGAGCACTTGTCTCATGCATCCCACCTTGGCTGGTGACTTTCTTCTCACAATATGGGCTTTGTAGGTGTGTCCAGCGAAAAAAGAAATTGATGGTAGCCTTCTTGGAGACAGTGTATCACCTTGATATGTTAATTTAAGGCTATATATTTTCCTAAAAATAAGGATTATCTGCATCCCACAGGCTTTGCTGTGTTATGACTTAATTATCATTCAACTCAAAATACTTCCTAATCTAAATCAACATTTTTGTTTGGGTCATTTTAGGTATATTTGGGGGATTTTCAAACATTCGAGGAACTTCCAATCATCTTGTTATTATGAAATGATAGATTAATTCTCCTGTGTACAGAGAATATGTTCTTCATGACTTCAGTTCTTCAAGATGTTAAGTCTTGATTTATATTCTAGCATATGGTCAATTTTGGTTTAAAAAAATCTATATTTACTTGAAAATAAAGTATATCCTACAGTTGCCAGGTGCTATGTTTTCTGTACGTATATATGAACATATAATTATGTGTGTGTGTGTTAGTTGCTCAGTCATGTCTGACTCTTTGCGACCCCATAGACTATACCTCACTGGGCTCCTTTGTTTACGGAATTTTCCAGGCAAGAATACTGGAGGGAGGTGCCACTCCCTTCTCCAGGGGGTCTTCCAAACCCAGGGATCAAATCCAGGTCTCCCGCACCGCAGGCAGATTCAGATATTTCAAATAAGTATGATACTTATATATTTAGGAAAAATGTATAATCAGATCAAGTTTATTAATCATGCATATCATATCTTTGTAGCCTTATGAATTTTTAATGTTTGTTAATATATCAGTTAGTGAGAGGCATAGTGAATTCTCCCTGATTTTACCTTTGTCCTTTTCTGACTGCAATTTTTGGTTTATTTATTTTGAAGCCCTATTATGAGTGGCAAACAAGTTTAGAACTGCCACATCTTCCAACAGATTAAAGCTTTGCTATTATAAAATGTTCCTCTTTAGCTCCAGCTACATTTTTTTATTAAAATTGAGGTATTAGAAAATATGGTCTTGTCTAAGACATGCCTAAGACAATTTGTTCATGCCAAAAAATTCTTGATATTTGGTCTTGTACAAAAACTCCATTAGACATCTTGTCCATAAGACATCTGATTCACACCAAAAGGTCCCAGATACTTGGTCTTGTCCAAAAACATTTTATTTTCTAAATTTTACTTTTAAATTTTTGTATATTTGCTAAATTGAGAAATTATATTCATGTATCTTTGCATGTGTTATTCTAAATAACTAATATCTTTAAACTATATCATTGACCTTTAATGTAATTACTCACATATTTGGATTAAATTTACCATTTATTTTCTTATTTTTCTAAATTTCCATATATTGTATAATACTTTTACTCTCTACATTCTTTGAAACTTATTATCAAAAAAATAAACTTATTATTTTTAGTGTTTTACATGCACTCTTTATTAGGTTGTCAGTTAAATATTACTTTATTATCCTTTTAGCGGTTACTGTGGATATTACAATATCTATTATTAAAGTCTAATATAAATTAGTATTTTAATCACTTCCCTGACAATCCTAGAAACTTATACTTTAACATCTTTATGCTTTTCCATCTTTTTATATTATTTTTATTATGTGTTTGAATTTCAGATATTTAGAAGGCATAAGGATTTATTGTTGTTATTTTACATAGTCAATAGTAATTTAGATTTATCCACATATTTGCCTTTTCTGATATTTATCATTGCTTCTTTTACTTCTATGCTTCTTTTTGGAATAATGTTCCCTCTGTCTGAAAACTGCTTTCAGTGTTTCTCTTCATATGTATTTGCTGGCAATGCTATTTTTTCAGATTTTGTTAGGAAATGACATTTTTTCACTTAATTTTTAAATAAACTTAAAAAAATTAGAACATTTTCAGATTTACAGGAAAATTGCAAAGATAGTTCCCATATACCCCATTTATTTCATATTCCATTAGTATACATATCTATATTAGTATGGCTCACTTGTTTTAATTAATGAGCCAATATTGGTACATTATTAAATAAAATCCATACTTCATTTAGTCTTTCTTAGTTTTTAACCTAATTTCCTTTTTCAATCCGAGGATCCCTTCCAGGGTAACATATTACATGTAATTGTCATGTTCCCTTAGGTTCTTGTTGGTTTTAACAGTTTCTCAGATTTTCCTTGCCTTTGATGACCTTGACAGTTCTGAGGAGTACTGCCAGGTAGCTTACAGAATGTCTCTCATTTTGGGTTTTTATGATGTTTATCTTATTGTTTGACGGGGATGATGTGTTTTGAGGAGGAAGACCACAGTGGTGAAGTGCCATTTTCATGATCGTATCAAGAGTACACATTATCAACACCTGACGTAGCCCTGTTGATGTCAACCTTGATACCCAGGCTGACAGTGTTTGTCAGATTTTTCCACTGTAAGTTTCCTCTCATCCTTCTTCCTTTCTGTACCGGTATTCGCCGGAATGAGGTCATTAAGCACAGCTAACATTTAAGGAGTGCAGTTATCCTTCCTCCTCCTTCAGGGTGAGGTATATCTGTAAGTTATTTGAAACTCTTCTGCGCAGATTTGCCTATTCCTCCCATTTATCACATTTTAATTTAAAAGTATCTTCAGTGAAATAGAATCATAGATTGACAGTCATTGTCTTTAAGCATTTTGAAAGTGACATTTCATTATCATTTAAATTTCCTTTTGCATGTAGTGTGACTATTTTTCTCTGCCTACTTTTAAGATTTTCTTTTTGTCCTGTTTCTGATGTTTTACTATGATACGCTTTAATGTGTGGTGGTTCATTTTTTTATAACTTTCCTCCTTGGAATTTAAGGCACATCACAATTTTATAGTTTGATGTCTTTAAGTTTTACAGAAATTATTCTCACAATTTTGCCCATTTTCTCTCTCTTCTTTTTAGCACTGCATAACACTTCTCTGTGAGACTTTTGATTTTTATGTCACTTTTCTTATGATATTTTGTGTTTTGTTCTACTGTGTTTCTTCTTTATTTGCTTCCATCTAGATATATTCTACTGACCTGTCATTTAGTCATTAACTCTATAAACAACTGTTCATAATATACCTTTAGTTCCACCTACTGCATTCTCCATTAAAGTTATTATCTTTTTCATTTCTAAACTATATAGTTGATTATTTTGTAGATTCCACTTCTTAGGTGAAATTTTTCATTTCATCCACAATTTGCTCATTTTTACAAATCCACTCTTTTTTGACTTGCTTTATGATATTGAAGCTGGATCCTGTAAATATTTTTACTTTACTAGGTGGCACAATGGTAAGCCTTAGTGAAGGGTACTGTAGGAATGCTATAAGAGGGAGAGACACAAGTTTGACTCCAGTGTTTTCTGTTTCAAAGGCATGTACACTGCAGCTGCCAGAAGGCTACTTCCCTCTCATTGGGAAACTCATGCATCAGCAAGCAGCTATTTTTCCTGTGGTCCATACCCTTCAGCAAGTCTCACCAGTGCTCCATCAGCTTTCCATTGAGTCTCACTGCCATTCCAGTGGGCAGGTTTCTGCCTGCCATCCCTGGTCAGCAGCATCTCACCAAACTTCCATACCACCCATTGGGCAACAACTACAACCTCTCAAATTAGATGTAAATTTCAACCTGATGTGAAAACTGGGAGACTGTTTCTAAGTTTGCTCCTTTCTGGGGCATTCTCCTTCATTCCTGGACATAGTGACTTTTCCCTACATCTGCTAGTCCTATATCTTTTAACATTCTTTTAACCATCCCCAATACTTTATCTCCAATTCATAAGTTGTATAGTATGTTTTCTTTTTTCCTGATTACTTCTTTGCTGTAGATTCACAGTCTTACTCAACTCTGGGATACCTTATCTCCAGAATTTTGAGCTCTCAAACTTTGGATTCCATGATAGGTCTGAATTCCAATTTACATCTTCCCAACCTAGTGAGGCTGATGACTCTTCTTTCTGCCTTTCTTCCTATTAGCAACAATTTTCTTCTCATCTTTTGGAATGTCCTACTATGTCACTAATCAGTCCCTCAAGGGGAAACCTCATCTCACTGGCCTTCCTGGCTGCCATGATATTCTCCAATGTCTTCAGATGAGTCATTTTTTTTTAATATTACATACCACTTTTCTATTTGTTCTCAGCTAGAGAATTGACCTGTTACCATATAGACCACTGTAGCCAGTAAAAGAATACCTGTTTACACCATTTCTTGATCCCCCTTACTTTTCCTTGCATCAAACAAAAGAAAACTCCATTAACTGAGGCATTATGTGCTTGTTTATTTTTCTTACAACATGAATCAGTCAATAAGCCAGGAATTTATGATTAACAAAGAATACAAGACTCTAAAAATAAGTCCAAAAAAAAAAAAAATAAAATAAAATAAAAATAAGTCCAGAGCCTTGCAAAATATCATAGAGAGAAAGAACAGTGAAAGCTGATTTCCTAAAAAATATCTGGGTACAAGTTTACGTATTATTCTCTAAACTTAGTTTGCTGGAAAAATAAAAGGAGATATGTTGGGATAGGTCAAGTATGAAGAGTCCTGTGATTTCACATTTAAGAATTTGTCCAAAAATATATTCCAATGGAATTCAGTTCTGTTAGCATCTTTCCATACTTAACATCACACAGACCTCATAATGAACTGATGAGATCATTAAAATTGTGCTTATTCAAAAAAGCTATGGTCATTAAAAAGAAAACTGAAAGTCATATATATATTTAACAAAGCATTTATTACAACTGAAATGTTCATCAGTATGGAAATAAGTAAATTACATGTATCACTTCAGTGCAGTCATTACAAGTCATAATTGTGATGGGAATAAATCAACATGGAGAACTATTATATTGAAATAGATTACAAATTGTTTCTGTGTTTTAGTTACAACTATAAAAGCTATATATTCTTATGAGGAAAGCTTGGAAAGATTAAAAATTAAATAATTTGACATAACAAGCTTCCCTGATAGCTTGGTTGGTGAAGAATCCACCTGCAGTGAAGGAGACCCCAATTTGATTCCTGGGTCAGGAAGATTCCCTGGAGAAGGGATAGGGTACCCACTCCAATATTTTTGGGCTTCCCTTGTGGCTCAGCTGGTAAAGAATCCAACTGCATGGCAGGAGATCTGGGTTTGATCCCTGGGTTGGGAAGATCTCCTGGAGAAGGGAAAGACTACCCACTCCAGTATTCTGCCCTGGAGAATTCCATGGACTGTATAGTCCCTGGGGTTGCAAAGAGTCAGACATGACTGAGCAACATTTTCTACAACAATTTTGACTAATATTGACCTGTACTGAAAGATAAGGCCTAACCTGTGAGTGAATGTTAGTCATTCAGTTGCATCCAACTCTTTGCAACCCCATGGACTGTAGCCTACCAGGCTCCTCTGTCTATGGAGTTCTTCAGGCAAAAATACTGGAGTGGGTTGCCATTACCTTCTCTAGGGGATCTTCCCGATCCAAGGATCGAGTCAGGGTCTCCTGCATTGCAGGCAGATTCTTTACCAACTGAGTTAGCAGGGAAGCCCAAGACCTAACCTAGAATAGCATATTATGACAAAATTACTTCAATTGAAAGCTGAATCAATATGGTCCAAATCGCCTCTGCCAGATTTTTACCTGAAATAAATCTAGAATTTTTAAAAGAAAAGTAGTGCTGGTTTGCATACCCCAAAGAGGGCTTTGAAAAATAATCTATGCTTTTGGACCACATTTATATTTTCTGTGTGTTTTCTAGTTCATCACAGTCTTTCCCACAACCTATCCCTTCTCACTTGTTTATCTCATTCACTTATTTTATTTAACTGGCTCTAAAGGCATCTGACTTGACCCTTCCTGGTCTGAAGACATGGCTTCAAATCCTTAAAGATTCACAGATCTCTGTCAGGGAAGGCCTGGATAGGAATGGACAGGAGGACAAGGAGAAGGAACGCTGTAGCATAACTTCTCTAATTCATTAAGTGGATTGACTTGCTTGTACTACTTTTATATTGGGTAGCTCTCAACTTAAAATGTGTTTAAATAAATTGGTTGTTTGGCTACTAAAAAATTTGAAAATTCTTTTCCTAGACTGTGACATCTGATCATGGGAGAGTTGAAGACAAGGCTTTTTACTCCTAAAGAACATAAATAAATGTATCTCTAGGAGATAATATGAGAGAAAACTGTCAGTAAAGATACCCAGTCTTGACTGTGATATATTAAAATAATAAATATCATGGAAGAATCCCTTTCCACATATGTCTATTTACAAATGTCAAACTGAATTTACCATTCAGAAAACTCATAATCAGATTGATAAGATAGAGTTTACACATGAGCAAGAGTTAAAGAAATAAAAGACAATTAGAAATTTGGTTGGTAAAAATAATTAGTATGTAAAAATAACATTAAAAGGGCTTAAAATACCTTCTTCTCAGGAAGAATTTTAGTAGCACAAAAAACAGCTAATGATATTTTACAAATATGTTTTATTTTTTGGAACTAAAATAATAGCAGTATTAAAAAAAAATAAAAGAAAGCAGCTGATAGCCCTACATAAACTTTAAAGTCTATCATTCTGAGACCAAAATTAAAAGACAAACAAGAAATGAAGACAACATTGACACATAAAAGGCAAAAGGGCAGAAATCATTAATATATTAAAAAGCTAGTATAAATCAAAAGGAAAAGGTGAACTATTCCAAACAGGAATATGGTACAATGAAATAAACTGAAAAAAATCAGAAATACAGATGTCTAATAAATGTCAAATGTTTTTGAACTCTATTAATAATCAAATAAATTAAAATTAAAATAAAATTAATACTGTTCCTTCTCTATTAGATTTACAAAGATTAAAATAAATGCTAATGTGTAAAATTATAAGGGTGTGATAAAGGAATACACCATACATTCTTTGCTAGTAAGAGCACAAACTGAGAAATAGTTTCTGAGATTCAAGGGTCCACAAAAATCTGTATACATGCATATAGTTTTCCACCCAGCAATTCTTTCCAGAATATATCTTAAGGAGACAGTCAAAAGCGCCTATAATGATTCCTTATTTTTCAATGCCAGAGTAGGAAAAATAAAAATTAAATATGAACAGTAATAAGTATATTATGACACATATGAATCAAGGACCACTATACAACAATCATGTTCCAGGAGAATATCTATCTCTGTAAATGTTATGACACACAAGGAGTGTGTATATTTACATATACATATATAATGGCCATCCCACATATCTACTTATCTGTCAATACATTTTTTAAAATGCAAGGACATACTCAAGTATGCTAAAGTGCTTATCTTTGATTGAAGTGATTGCAGATGGTTTTTGCTTTGTTTTATTGCTATATACTTTAGTGTTTCCCAACTTTTTTGCAATGAACATACTTTCAGAAAAACAGCACAATAAATGCTATATATATATACATATATATATATATATATATATATATTTTTTTTTTTTTTTTTTTTAAGTTAAGGCTGAAAGGTTCCTACCACCTTCCTTTCCTTTTTTATATACTCTCTGCTATGGTGCACAATTATATCATTTTTAGTGTTTTTACTTGAATTTTAGAATATGTAGTGTGCTATTAAAAAGAAGATGAATGAGCCTTACAATTTTGCTTGTTAAGCTGCTTTGTAAAGAGCTCAACGTGCTCAATGATATAGAATGTTGGCATTCTATTTAATCCATTTCCTGTGGCCAAGGCTGTAGCAACCAATGAGTTGGATGGTCCCTACTTGAGAAGGCAACAAAGCATGTGAATGCTTCTGATTTCTGGAGTAATCTTCACATTCAAATGATAAAGATAATGTTTTAGAATATGCTCTGTGGAAGTTATACAAGAGATCACTATCCTCCTAAAAAGTAGACCCATGTTTAGGTACTGAAGAGTTGATAAAAGGAGAGGGTGTCACACTGTTTATACCAAGAACCTCCTACCAGGGCTAAAGTAGAAACCCTTTCAGTTCAGTTCAGTTCAGTCACTCAGTCGTGTCCGACTCTTTGCAACCCCATGGATCGCAGCACACCAGGCCTCCCTGTCCATCATCAACTCCCGGAGTTTACTCAAACCCATGTCCATCAAGTCGGTGATGCCATCCAACCATCTCATCCTCTGTCATCCCCTTCTCCTCCGGCCCCCAATCCCTCCCAGCATCAGGGCCTTTTCCAATGAGTCAACTCTTCACATGAGGTGGCCAAAGTATTGGAGTTTCAGCTTCAGCATCAGTCCTTCCAATGAACACCCAGGACTGATCTCATTTAGGATGGACTGGTTGGATCTCCTTGCAGTCTAAGGGACTCTCAAGAGTCTTCTCCAACACCACAGGTGAAAAGCATCAATTTTTCGGCGCTCAGCTTTCTTCACAGTCCAACTCTCACATCCATACATAACCACTGGGAAAACCATAGCCTTGACTAGAGATGGACCTTTGTTGGCAAAGTAATGTCTCTGCTTTTTAATATGCTATCTAGGTTGGTCATCACTTTCCTTCCAAGGAGTAAGCGTCTTTTAATTTTATGGCTGCAATCACCTTCTGCAGTGATTTAGGAGCCCAAAAAATAAAAGTCTGACACTGTTTCCACTGTCTTCCCATCTATTTCCCATGAAGTGATGGGACCAGATGCCATGATCTTAGTTTTCTGAATGTTAAGCTTTAAGCCAACTTTTTCACTCTCCTCTTTCACTTTCATCAAGAGGCTTTTTAGTTCCTCTTCACTCTCTGCCATAAGGGTGGCGTCATCTGCATATCTGAGATTACTGATATTTCTCCCAGCAATCTTAATTCCAGCTTGTGCTTCCTCCAGCCCAGCGTTTCTCATGATGTATTCTTCATATAAGTTAAATAAGCAGGGTGACAATACACAGCCTTGATGTACTCCTTTTCCTATTGGGAACCCTTCAAGGACAAGCAAATATAACTAGCAGGTGAGTTCTCTGGGCAGGCCACACTTTAAAAAGCAATGGCTCTTATTATCAAGCTTAAGTCTGGATCTGCCAGGGCACAGGTGAGCACAAAAGTAAACTCCTTTATCAGATATTTGAGGCTAACCTTACAGTTTTTGGGCTCTGATGTCTCAGATGGTAAAGAATCTGCCAGCAATAAGATAGACTTGGGTTCAATCCCTGGGTGAGGAAGATCCCCTGGAGAAGGAAATGACAACCCACTCCAGTGTTCTTGCCTGGAGAATTTCATGGACAGAGGACCCTAGAAGGCTACAGTCCATAGGGTTCAAAGAATCACACATGACTGAGCGATTAACACTTTCACTTTCTATTCATAGTTCTTAATTTTGTTATCTGTACAGTAAGCGGGAAAGGTATTTTATTAAGATAAGACTATTTTGAGGATCAACTGATATGAAACATTTAAAATAACACAGTTTCTAGCTTAAAATAAGCTCTTTAAATAGTAGCTTTTATTATTAACTAAACATTAGCTATTATTATTTATTTATACTTGAAAAGTTAAGTGTGATTTACAGAAAGCACTCGATTATTCTTGGTTAATTTGTATTGAACATGAATTCAGTCTTAATGTGGATGGAATTATAAATTTATAGTAACATATATCATATTTCTTGCTCTACAGACAGAAATCTTAAAAACAATTTTGCTCTTCTTCCTATAACACTACTTTCATAAAATCCTGTTGTATTTATACAAAATTTGAGGGTTTTGTTTTTTTTTTAATTGCCTAAATAATCCAACCAAAAGATAAGCTTCATTACTAGTATCTGTTCACTGGTCAGTTACATATTGACATCAGTAAATAAAAAAATATAAACACGCATTTCCAACTGTATTATTTTTTCACCTTTCTTTAAAAAGTAAAAGAAAGCAGGATGCACATTTGGTGACCTCAAATACTCAGAAAAAATATATATGAAAATATAAAATTTTTACCAACTGAAAAACCAGTGTTCATAAGTAAAAACTTGAAAGTCATTGGATTTGAAGATGGTTCTGAAAACCAAGTCAATACTTAAGGACTTAAAATTGCAGTTTTATAAAATACTCACTGCATGATAGATTTCAGACTGTTTCATGTGTCCAATGTCATTCAAGGTTGCAAATAAATTTGGCCTTTCAAAAGCAAGATGAATGACAAAAATTCTCTGACATATAGCATGTCTTCCAGGTTAGGCATGACAAAAGTTCAATGATATCATCAAGGCTATCAATCCATCTGTAATGACATACTGTAGTCTCTTCAAGAATTAAATATGATGTTTGCAAGAGCAGTATTGCATTTCTGGTTATAGGAAAAAAATAGAATTGCAAACACACAAAAAGATCTGTTAAATTACATATACAAATAAGCTATTAATTTCTATATTTAAACAAATTTGTGAATCTGGCTTTTTTATATTTGGCCATTCTCCTAAAACATGCTTCTGTTTTGAAAACCACGTGATCTATTTAGTCAATAGTTATTGGGTTTTAGTGATTGCTTATATTGCTTTCAAGAACTAGCAAGTGCTGAACAGAGTCGGCCACAGAACAAAGAGGCAGAATCAGAAGTGTTTCAATTTTTACTCACATCTTTCTCTAAACCAAATGTATTTGGTCCAATTTATCATGCACATTTTTGTTCTTACAGGACCCTTTTATGAAAATTACCCAAAAAGTCAGACATATCTTACATATCATAGTCATTTTCAAATCAATAGACCTGCTGGAGTGAAGACCTAAGCTCCTTACTACAATTAGCTTTTCCAGCAAATTAGTCAATTTCTCTTTAGGTCCCAGACTTAATGTAATTCTGTATAGGTTAAGATATGACAGTAATCAACATTTCTGGAAAATTCATACATGCCCAGATATAATTGGGAAATGCATTTAAACAATGTACTGGGTCTTTACGATCTCATTTTGAGATTACAGAATTATGAATGAATTATATTAACAATATGTGTGTTCTGAATAATTTTGACATTGCCAATGGAATAACTAGTATGTACGATTTTAATTCTAGGACTTTCCTTAAAATAGTGCATCTGTGGCTCAAGTTCAAGACTTCAGCACCTTGTTCTATTCTTAGTCACTAAGGAACAAACTGAGAACCTCAAACAAAAGTCTTGACCTTCACGAGTCTCCTAAGGCCCAGCGAAGCTCCTTCTTCTACTATTCATTATTAGCAGTGGAAAGAAAGGAGGAATGTGGGAATTTGTCAGACTACCACAGAGGAGGATCAGTCCTATAGTCCAGTGACCTCACTCCTTACGTGACCCCTAGACAAAAAGGAAGAAACAATCACAGCTAGAAGGCAACATGCACTGAACTTCATTCAGCCTCTGAGGCTCTAAGTTTGAATCCAGGTTCTAACTCTTCTGTGAGAAACCATGCAATTCACTTCACATTTGTGAGCTGTCTCTTATTCATTTGAAAAAGAATATGATGACAATTCATAAAAATGTTGACAAATATAACTATGATAACATCTACAAAAATGCTTTGCAAATTTTGAAGCCCAATATAAATGCACTCATGTACTATATATAATTGCTTTGTTTTTCTTTCATATTTCTACTAAAAAACTTTTTTAAAAGATTCATCAGAAATTTGTATAGCAAGAGGAATTGTGAAAAAATTAATTTGATTTTTCTATTGAAATATAGTTTATTTATTTTGTTGTTATTTAGTTGCTAAGTCCTGTCCAACTCTATCTGACTCCATGGACTGTAGCCTGCTAGGCTCCTCTGTCCATAGGATTTCCCAGGCAAGAAAACTGGAATGGGTTGCCTGCTCTGAGGACTCTTTGCAACCCCATGGACTATAGCCTGCCAGGCTCCTCTGTCCAGGGGGTTTCCCAGGCAAGAATACTGCAGTGGGTTGCTATTTCTTCTCCAGGGGAGCTTCCTGACCCGGGGATCAAACCCACATCTCTTGCATCTCCTGCATTGGCAGGTAGTGCCACATGGGAAGCCTTTTGATTTACAATATTATGCCATTTTCAGATGTACAACATAGTGATTTTTCTTTTTGCAAAGTATATTCCATTATAGGTTATTATAAGATTTTGGGCATAATCCTCGGTGCTATCTAGTAAATCTCTGTTGCTTATCTAGTCTATGTATAGTAGATTGTATTTGCTAATCTCAAACTTTTAATTTGTCCCCCTCTCTTCCTCTTCCCCATTTGGTCACCATAAATTTGTATTCTCTGTCTGTGAGTCAGTTTCTATTGTGTATATAAATTTGTTTGTATTACTTTTCAGATTCCACTTATAAGTGATATCATATAGTGTTTGTCTTTCTTTGCCTAACTTATTTCACTAAGCTTAACATTCTCTAGGTCCGTCCATGAGGCTGCAAATGGAAAATTAGATTTTATAGGAAAAACTTCCATTAAACAATGGCTACTTTAAATAAATGAAACCAGAGACATTGAAAAAAGGCCATTATATTATAGCACATCTTACATTTCTAGAGATATATTTATTTTTCAAGAATTGTTCAAAATGTGAAAAAATATTAAAATCAGTGTTCTGCTGATGTTAAATAACAATCCTAAAATTCCTACCTTCTTATTGCAGTCCTCGTGTGTGCTTAGTCGCTCAGTCGTGTCCGACTCTTGATAACCCCACGCACTGTAGCCCACCAGACTCCTCTGTCCTTGGAATTTTCCAAGCAAGAACACTGGAGCAGGTTGCCATTTTCTTCTCCAGTGGATCCCCAGGGATTGAACCCAGGTCTCCTATGTCTTCTGCATTACAGGTGGATTCTTTACCTGCTAAGCCATCAGGGAAGCCCAATTATAGTCCTGTCTGTTAATAATTAGGTATGTTTGAAATATTTGGGTGTATTTACAAAGCAGTTTTAACTAAAAATTTTCTATTGAAACAACAATAACATTGCTTCCCTGCAGGCTCAGACAGGTAAGGAGTCTGTCTACAATGTGGGAGACCAAGGTTCAATCCCTGGTTGGGAAGATCCCCGGAGAAGGAAATGGCCACCCACTCCAGTATTCTTGCCTGGAACATCCCATGGACAGAGGAGTCTGGTGGGCTACGGCCCGTGGGGTCATAAAAGAGTTGGACACGACTCAGTGACTAAACCAGCACCACCACCAAGGGCAGTTGTCTTTCATTCAAATTCCCTGTGTAATTTATGTATAACTTTTATCAAGTGGCTGCAAAAAAACAGCTTCACAGTGTGATATGTTGGAAAGCTGAAAGTCTGTACAAAACACAGTCTTCCTGAACTGTTAGCTCTTATCCAGGAAGACAAAAAGTTATGACAAGTCTACAACACAGCTAACAAAAATCAGATGAGGAACTAAAACGAATTTGCTCTTTTGGTCTATATTTCCCTTACTCTATCAACAACACAAATTAGTCACAGTTAATAATTATAATTGCCAATTATATATTGTTTCACAAAACTAACATTTGTATATTTACATCATATTCTCATATTCTGGGCTACATCTAAACTTCACAAACCAGGGAAGTAGAGTAGGCCTTATTTTTAATGACAGTACTATACAACGTCCTAAATTAAGGTAGGCATCGTTGAGAAACTTCTATCCCAGTAGAGTATTAAGAAATCACATGAGCCTCTGTCACCTAAAATAAAATGAGATAGTCTAAATCTATCTTTTAGCCAGATTCTCAAATCCTCTTTCATTCATGCATCATTATAGGACAACAGGAGAAACAGATGTCACATTAGTGCTAATAATGTTTGTTTCTCTATAACATTGATCCATCCTCCAGCGTGTCAAGAAGACAAATTTTAAATGGAACTATTTATTTATTTATGAAGTACACGTCCCTCTATGACCTAGAAAATTTCCCAGTCCAAGGTATGACAAATGCTGATAATTTCTGCATTGCAAACAAAACTGCTGACTTATATTCTAGAAATAAGGCAACTGATAGTCTATGAGTTTTAGTTACACCTTTTTCCTAATAATTTATTGAGCTATCTTTTGCAAATACAAATTGTACATATTTAATGTATATAATTTGATGTTTTGATGTATATACATACATTGTGCAAAGATCAATCACCACAGTCAACATAAAAAAAACATATTCTTTACTTCTATATAATTGCCATTGTGTGTGTGTGTGTGTGTGAATTACTATATAAGGAACTCATACAACTCAATGGCAAAAAAAAACCAAATATATAAATTAAAAAAATGGGCAAAGGAACTAAATAGAAATTTCTCAAAAGAAAGCATAGAAATAACGAACAAGTGTTGAAAATGTACTCAACATCACTAATCATCAGGTAAATGAAAACAAAAATCACAATGACATGTCACCTCACACTTGTTAGAACAGCAAATATCAAAAACAAAACAAGTAACAAGTGTTGGTGAGGATGTGGCAAGAAAGTCACCCTGATGCACTACTAGGGGGAGTGTAAATAGGTCTAACCATCATGAAAAACAACACTGAGGTTCTTCAAAAAATTAAAAAAATAGAATCATCAGATGATCCAGTAACCCTACTTCTGGATGTATATCTGAAGGTTGTGAAATATGAATCCTGAGATATCTGCAGTTCTAAGTTCTTTGCAGCGTTTTTCACAATAGCCAAGACATGAAAGCCATCTAAATAAATGTTCATCAACGGTCCCCAGGCTTTTTGGCACCAGGGACAGGTTTCCTGGAAGACAATTTTTCCATGGCCCAGGAGTTGGGGACACCAGTCTAATAGATAAAGAAAATATGGTATATATGCAGAATGGAATACTATTCAGCCTTAAAAATAAGGGAACCCTGCCATTTGCAACACATGGATGAATCTGGAGAACATCATGCTAAGTGAAATTAGCCAGGGACAGAAAGACAAACACTACATAAC
This sequence comes from Cervus canadensis, assembly GCF_019320065.1. NCBI lineage: Eukaryota > Metazoa > Chordata > Mammalia > Artiodactyla > Cervidae > Cervus > Cervus canadensis. Next base: position 73,362,328 of record NC_057392.1, read on the forward strand.
CTCACTTTAATATGAGATTGAAAATAATGAAACCATGGAAGCAGAGTAGAGAGGTGGTCACCTGGAGAAGAGAGGAGTGGGAAATGAGGCGATACTGGTCAAAGTAAAAAGTTTTAATCATATAAGATGAATGGTTTTTGGAGATCTAACACAGCATGATGATGAAGGCTAACAATACTCTATTGTACAATCATTTCCTCACTCAGTATTTACTCAACGGCTTCTTCATGCTGGGCCTGGAGGATCCAAGGATCAAACCCATTCATTTTTCTTTTTCTTTTTTTTAAGATAAGCCTCATTTCCATACTAAGTAAGCTTACTGGCTAGTCTGGGAGATGTGATTCAACAAGTTGCTTTAAATAAACTAAAGGCAAGATTGAAATTTAAGCTCACTAAAATCTAAGTTTTCTGGCTCCAAAGCAGTTTCAGTTTTTTCTACTTCAAGCTGCCTATTCAGAAATTATTGCCTCATTAAAAAAAAAAAAAATCACTGTTTCCCCCTCTATCTAAACTGCCATGTCATTTTACTATAGTTAGAAATCATCACTTAGATGATGCAACATATATCTACCAATCATTGGACAGTCAGCTTTTACAATGAGGACAGTTGATATGTTTATAATCCCATTAAACATTTTGTATTCTTCTGTCATTTAATTTTCAGTCATAAAAGGAAAAGTTCACTATGCAAAAACATTTTCTGTTCTCTCAGAAATAATGATTTGTAAAGAGAAATTTTTGCAGTACATGTAACATGAAGGCTTTATTTAAACCTGAGTGTGACTGTTGCATGCTCAGTCATGTCTGACTCTGCAACCCACAGACTGTGTCCCCCCCGGTTCCTCAGTCCATGGAATTTTCCAGGCAATACTGGAGTGAGTTGCCATGCCCTCCTCCAGGGGATCTTCCTGACCCCAGGGATTGAACCCATGTCTCTTGCATCTTCTGCTCTGGCAGGCAGATTCTTTACCACTGTGCCACCTGGGAATCCCCTTAATCCTGAAGGAATGTGCATAGATCTTCTTGAACTTTACTTTCTGGCTAAGGAGTAAGAGAGGCTCTGCAGTCAGAGGGGGTCCAGTTCCCGGGTCTATTACTTGTCCACTGTATGACTGTTCCCGAGAGCGTTGCTGCATAACAAAAAACGTCAAAACCTGGTAGTTTAAAAACAGCAGTTATTTTATTGTCTCACTTTCAGTGGGTCACAGATTTGGGCCAGGCTTGGCGAGGTCGTTCTGGCTCCACCCATGCAGTTGTAGTCAGATAGCAGCTGGAGGGAAAGGACGAGGGGAATGGAGCTGCTGGGACTAACCAGGCACACCTCACTCTCTCTTTGTAATCTCAACATTGCCCAGGAGGCCTCTCACTCAGGCTACTTTGGACTTCCTCAAAGCATGCTGGTCTCGGACAGCCAGACTGGCAGCATTTCAGCTCAGAGCTCCACTGCAGGTGTTCCAGTGATCAAGGTGGGTGCTGTATCTACAGGACCTAGCCTTGGAGGTCACTCACTGTCACTTCTGTCACATTCTGTTAGTTTCATCAGAGTCCCAAACCCGTGCAGATTCAAGCAGAGGAATTAGACCTCCTCTTTTCATATGGAGATGGCAAAGTTCAACAAGAACATGCGGAAAAGGAGGCATTGCTGGGAAATAACATCTTTGGAAAATATAGCATCTATGGAAAATAAAATCTGCCTCAGTGAGCTTGGGAAAGTTAGCTAACTTTTCTGTGCCTCAGTTTCCTTATCTATAAAATAAGTATAATATATGGCCCTTCACAATATTCTTGAGGTTTAAAGGAGTTAGTTTAGGCACTCACAACAGTGCAAGATGTCATTTTCATATATTTTATTTTTAATTTAAAATTTAGATTTTATCATCATTAGTATCTTCAGGTTTCAATTTAAGTATCACTTCTTCTGTGGAGCTTTCCTACTATTCACAGTGACTTTTCATTCTCTCTTCAAACTTACTATGACTTCAAATTGCTTCTTTTCTAATCTACTTTTTCAGATTGTATTGTAATTCTATGTTCACAGGCCAAGATCCTGCAGTGTACGCTGAACTTCTCGGGAGCAGGAAACAAAATGGTTGCTCAGAAACACAGGTTTGTTTATCAGGGATTGACTTAGACCAAATTATGGGCTCAAACAGCCGCAATGAAAATGTAGATTTTAAAAGATGGTGAAAACAACGTAGGGTAACACAATATAAAGAAGGTAGGATGTACACAGGTAATGAGTGTCTGACTTCCACTTGGGTTTACCCTCCCATCAAAGCTTTAAATGTTACAATTGCCTTAATAAGGGGCTTTAGGAGATGGTGCGATTTACAGATGAGAAAACAGAGGAGTGAGTTGAAAGCTTTGGGCTCCAACATCTAGAAATTAGATGAAATTGGTCGTAATAGACTAGCTAAAATTCAACTAGCTTTCTTATCGCTGTAATTTAAAGTGTCTATAATTAAAAACATTTGCTGAAAGAAAACATTTGAGAATGAACATAAGCCTATAAGCGATATAAATCTGCAGCATTCTATTCATTTTAGAAGAGAAATCAACATTAATGTCAAACAAATACAGCAAAAATGTCTGTCCTCAGGTATCATATAGAAATCTACAAGATCTTGAGTAATGAGGAAGACTGCCAGTGCCTTTACCAACAAGAATGTACTTGTAAGCCATAGAATAGTCATGCAAAATCATGCAGGACTTGGTCTCCTGAACCAAGAGTAATCATTTAAATCCAATAAAATAAAAAACTCATAATACATTAAAATCTCAAAAAGCCATTTGTGAATAATACTGCTCTAGAATTTTCATTTTTTTCCTACAGAGCTCAGAAATGTTTAAAAATGAATCTTGCAGTTGAACCCTAGGAATGTCAGATCTCAGAAACAACAGACAAAGAAACTCTAATTAGCTGTGATGAACGTTGATTATAGAGCACGGATATAACAATGATTACAAAAGAAAAAAAAAGAGGTGATGCATCAGGCCCACATATCAAGTGTGGTTGTGTAATTAGTGAAATTTAATCACAGTAGGCAAATGTGATGTTTTAGTATCTGTACCATTTTGCGGATTTGCAGGCAGAACTGTTCTTGGAAATACAAAAGGAATAAAAGCATCTCTTTTTTATATACTGTATCTTTAAACCATTTAATACATGAAGGTCCTTTTTTCTTGTTCTTTTTCCACCTCCTCTGCCACAGAAAACCTATTTCTTTTTCAGTAAACACTCAGTGCTATTGCCTTATGAGGCTGTTCTTTACAGAATGTCTCTAGCTCATTAGGGTTAATAGGAGATACACATATGCTCATAGAGAAAAAATAGGCTCTGTTTTATCTGATATATTTGAATTTAAAGATATGGCACCTCATTTGAGTTTCTAAAGAAAACAGAATATAGCATCCATGCCTAAAGATGAAGCCAGGAATAGAACTTACACTCTCAGGTTCTGTGACATCAGCCAAAGCTTTGCTGGTTCATGAAGTGAAGGTGTCAGTCACTCAGTTGTGTCTGACTCTTTGCGACCCCATGGTCTATAGCACACCAGCTCCACTGTCCACAGAAGAGGACAAGATTCTTGTCCAGGCAAGATTACTGGAGTGGGTTGCCATTTCCTCCTCCAGGGGATCTTCCTGATCCAGGAATCGAACCCAAGTCTCCTATACTGCAGGCAGATTCTTTACTGTCTGAGCCACCAGGAAGCCTGCTGGTTCATGAATGAATCCAAAAAATATAAGAAGTCCCTTGGCCAGCTGAACTCCCACAGAAGATTCAGTAACCTGTTAAGAGGTCACAGGGTTTATCTTGAATGAGGGTCTGTCTTGCAGCTTGCCATCTTCTGATTTCCTGAGTAAGTGATGGATGAAAAGAGGTCACCCAGGCAGTACCGAACCAAAAGCAAAAAAAAAAAAAAAATTTTAAAACCCTCACAGAAACCTTGGCTGGCCCACATTATTCCCAGCAAGAGATTTCTGCTTTGCACTGATTACTTATAAAACCTTTTCCCCAAGCAAATCTTTTTTTTTTTACTAATGGTGTGCTATAATTAGGTGTTTTTGCTGGAATTAGGAGCAAACATGAAAAAAGCTGTGCTTGAAATACATTTGTATAAGGTATCTGAGTTATCACTGGTGATGTTGGATTAAACTATATAATTTATTATTACAACAATGTATCTGTGCTTTCCCTCGATACTCCACTGAACTACAATAAAATAGAGAAATAATATGAGTCATTAGAAGGTTACACACACACACACACATCTTATACATTAGTACTTTGTGTAGTTTCTTTAACATGTATATATTATCATTTTTCTAGACTCAATCTGATACAATGCAAATTTATTCACCGATATGGTAATTCTGCTTAAGATATTCAAGAATCCATCATCCTGCAACTTTAACAGTAGGAAAGTTTCTCTTTGATGACAAAACTGAACCAAGCAAAATAGAACCTATTCCCAACAGCCTCCTGGGGAAACCTGGTTGGAGTGGGAGGCAATTGAAACTAAGTAAGCCAAGTCAGTCACTTGGAGATCACTGGACCAGCATATGGTAGAGAGAGAGTGGGGTGAGAGGAGAGTTATCAAGGAGAAGGTGCCAAGAAAAAGCTGCTGGTTATGGAGGACACTGGTCAGCTCAGGGACTCAGAGAAAACTGGTTCATCAGACAACCAGCTACAAGTACTATTCACAGAGGAGGAAACAATAAAGTTCCAGAAATAACATTAAGAATGAATGAACTCTTCATACATCAGTTACAGTTAAAAAAAAAAAAGAATGAATTCTGACAACACTTACACCAAAGTGAAAAATCTTCAAGCCACCTGTTTTGACTTCTTAAAATCATAGGTACCAGGATGGGCCCTAGATAAAGGGCTTAATGGAACACAAACTTCTATGAAGAATTTAACTGTCATAGCAAATGCATGCTTTTGTTGGCTGATAAATCAACACAGGGATAAAGAAGCTTTACAATTTAAGAGCTGACGTAAATTGCTGTGCTGTTGTGGCAACTGAAATGTGTAACAGTCTTTTCTAATAATCTGCAATTACCCACTTTACTGGTATCCTCTGGATGTTTAAATATGAGGGTGAGAATGAAAGCTCTGTTTTTTCATAATGCCTTCCAGCATTCTCACCTTCAGCTACAGGAATATGGCATCAGATAAAAGAGAAATGGCACAAAACCTTCTACGCCACCTTTAGAACCATTAAATGTGAAGAACAGCTTCTCAGTAATTCGAGAGCTTTTCATGAACCATCGTTTCAGCGCCTTGACAGTGTGAGAGGGCTGAAGAGGACAGCTTGCTGGGGAGGAATGCTCCCAAGCAGGAAGAACATGAGGTCACCAGGAGAATGGATTGGACAGAGTTTCTGTACTCAGCTTAGAAGACAACCAAGGGCAAAAATAACACCATGGCCATTTCCAAGGTAAGAGAAAATGAGACCCTGCTTTCTGAAAGAATCTGCTATTTAGAGAGTGAAGGATAAGTGAGTACTTGGATTGAAAAGCAAGGTCAAGCTAATAAAAGCAGTAAGTGGAAACTGTCACTCAGCTTAAAAAATAGCACCTAGATTTCAAGCCAAATTAAGGGTAAATTCTAAAGCTACCCCTGCCAAAGCCAAACTCTAAAGAAAGAAAGAAAATCAGATTCCCTATGACCCCTCTCTAGCTAGCTTTAGTTCTCTTCCACAGTTCCAGCATAATAAGGCTTTAAGAATAAATGGTATTCAAAGCACTGTTTGCATAAGGATTCACACTTGCATTATCGTAATCCTGGCAGGCTGCTATGATCCAGATATTCCAAGAGGGAAAATGAAATCCACTGACGTTAAGTGCCTGTGGTCACCTAGCTGGTAAGCAGAGATGTTAGGATGGAAGCCCAATAGGTCTTCAAACACTCAGTGTAATGACATTTTAAATGCAGTCAGATTTTTGTGCTCTGTAAGTATATATTCTTTCAATGTTATCCAAATTGGTCTTCTTTTTTATCTTTATCAACATCTGTCTGATTTCTCTGACCCTGTGATTCTTGGTTAATTGTCCCCCATTCAGTGTAAGGCAAAATACTTCTCTGATCCTGTTGTTTCAAGCCAAGGTTACAGTGAACTGCTAAGAGATTTTCTGGGTATTTTGGCCAAAAGTAACAGTGCAGAGGCAAAGACAATAGGAACCACAACGATGAAAACAAATCTTCCAAATGAGGAAAATAAAACATTAAACTGCCGCAGTAACAGGACTGCCGAGAAGTCAGGGGGTTGGAGTCAGGACAATCAGAGGTTAGAGCCTAGCCCTGAAGACCAGAAAAAAAATATCTGGAATGTTCAAATTTGAAAGAAAACAGTGAATTTCAAAGAAGAAAAGCATGCATATAGTAAGACCTAATTTCCATTTACCATAACCATATGTCCCTAAAGGAGCACCAGGGAGAAGCAGCAATTTGGCAAACATATCTTTTGTGTTTAAGCATCAATTTTGATTTGTGATGGTTACATGTCTTTCAATTATTACATTTTTCATAAGTAGAAATGATCAGGAAAATAAACTCTCTAAGCTGTTTATGAGCTAAATTCTATTTTGACATCTAAAATAGAGAAGAATTTCAATAAAAGATCTTAGATAAAAGGAAAAAAAAAATAGACACTGGGTTTAGTTCATTTTATTTAAGGACCAGAGTGTCTCAAAAACAGAATCAACTACAGTTTGGCACATCATAGATCCCAATTTAAATTACTTTTATAAAAAGGAACAAATGACCTAGAATAAACACTTACAAACAGGCACACACACCACTAGTGTAGCAGACCAAGGATGGGAGAAGAGACTTGCTTTTTTCTGGAGCCTGGGAAGTAAGAAGTGACGCTCACCTTTCCCCTACAACCCCATCTCCCAAATGACAAACCTGCTATTGATCATGACATACCGTCTGGGGCTAAAATCCCAGTAATTACTGCTGGTGGTTGAAGAGTTCTGTTTGGGTGAAGGGAGGGCGCTAGATTGAGATCATTATCCAACAACTTGCAATTCTTTCAACTGCTGGTCAACCTGTATGTCTTTGAAATGAAGCATCTAAAGCATTTTAATTGCAGAGAAACTCTTGGTATAAAAATCACCTCCTGATAGGTAGGCAAATTAGTTCACTTTCTCAGACACACTGTAACTATCCTTCCCTTCCATCTCCTCCCTCCACTCTGCTCCCTTCCGATCCTATGAATCCCCTTCCAGCTGGGGACAGTGATAACCATAAAACTTGACTCATGAAAATATTAATGAACTTTCTATTTTCCCTTCATGCTTTTAGTTTGTTGTTGATAAATAACTGTCTCCCTCCTGCTTTTAGAAAGAGAAACCAAGGAATCTCCCAGTTTACCTCTTTTATGGGCTCTCTTGAAACATCTGTCCCTTGAAAAGTAGACTTATTCACAAAATTTATCATCAGGAAATTGAAACATGTGCTGGGACCTCCAATACAAGATATGCCCAAACATATAATAGTCAGTTCCCCAGGTTTGGGGACCACTTGGGTGAGGAATTGATTTTTTAGGATCTGTACCCTCTGCCACATGAATTCCTCCCCACCATCACCAATTTCACTATAGACACACTCATGTTCATTGTGCATCACTCTTGTATTGTAATAAATTGCTCATGGATTTAAAAAATTAGAAATAACGTTGCTTCTTTCTCTGGTTGCTTTTCATTTTTTTCTACTTCCTCTTTCAGCCTTCATTCTCTATACTCATTACATCTCTTTATATCTCCAGAAACTTCATCAAATTCTTTTTAAGCTGACAGCTGTTTCTATAATTTTCTATAAAAATACATTCTTAAGTCACCAAGAGCCTTCTGATTGTGAGCCCAATGGCCTCCTCCACTGTAATTTGCCTTGAGCCTGACCAGGTAAAAAGGATTCTGACATGATGCCAGGTTCTCCCTATGATACAAACACTGTCCCTTTGTCTCCATCTTTGCAATCTGTCATTTCCATTTTACTCTTGGTTTCCAAACTAATTGCCCTTAAAAGGCATTTGCATATTATCATTCTCTTGCTCTGATACTATCAATTACTCACCCTCTATCACTACATCAGAACTATACTGCTCCGTTGCCTCACATGATCCTCCATCAGTTTGTGGACAGAAGTTGAGGGCCCAATTTAAACAAGATTAACCTGACACCTTGTAGGCTGCAGTCATTCCCTGTAAAGAATGAGAATATATAGGATATGAGAAGGGACGTAATATTCTTTATTTGATTTCAGTTGTATTTATATTTAACGTCAAGTTTCAGGTTATAATGTATTAGAACTTTAATCCTTACAAAAGAAAATAAATTGCTTGAAGGGAAAAAAAAACGTTGTGACAGTTGAAGTATTCATAATCTCATTCTGATAAAAAATATTTCTTATAGTTTTCCCCAATCACCTTTTTTTTTTGAAATGCATTGATGGCATTGATCAGATGCAAAGCTCCAAACTACTGGTACCTACGTCTACTGTTATCACATATAACATAGGGAAATGGCTACCATTATGAACTCAATTTATTTGTTAATACTTCATTAGTTTCATGTTAATATTTCTTTCTTGAAGCCTAACCCACAGAGAATTTCATTACCACTACCATTCAGGTGTCAAATCCCTTTCTAAAACACAACAAAGGAAAATCTTTTATAAAAGTGGATCTTTAGTTTCGCAGACAAAAGAGACCATAAAAGAGAAGATTAAATCTTCATCATCTTAACTCACAAAGCAAATGCATAGGGAAATAGCATTACTCACCATTCAAATTGCCTAATTAGTCTTGGGAGTTTTTTTAGTCTGTCCAAAGTAAGGGAATTCTACACTCAGTTATAATGCTAAATGCCCAAAAAGTAGATTTAAGTAAATCTTTCATTGAAAGAAATAAATCACTTCTGTGCTGAGGAAGCTCTATTAAGATACCATCTGAAAGATCTATTGAGCCCTGAAGTGAAATACATACATTTTTAAGAGGATAAACAGGAAAAATGTCTCTTGTGCTCTGTGGTGAATATATCCACCCAAATGTTCAAGAGCTCCCTGATTTATCCTCAAGTAACAACCTTGAGTCTTTAACCATTGTTCATGATAGTCGAATAAGAACATGCACAGGGCTTCAATATAAGATATCTGCTAGCAGAATTTCTTTTGAGAGTCAAACATTGTTAAAGCCTCACTTACTTTCACAAACATCATATGCTCACCACGTGGCACCATTCTTGTTAACACCGAAGTAGTAATTTGAGCTGAACAGCTTGGGACCTCTGCTTATAATAATAATAGTATGTGATGTCAAGTCCTCAGGGTCTCAGATGTCAAAGGTGACCATGAACATAAATGCAAATTCCCAAAATCTGCTCTGCTGGGAAAATTATTCTTAGCAAGCCCAAAGAAGCCAATAGAAATACAAATGCTTGGTCTCCAGCTTCTAATAAGTTCAGGAATTGTCTTTCCAAATTTACTGCATCACCTTCATCTGGTTCTAATGTACACACATGTCTAGTGAATTAGTTCCCCTTGGGGGAAAATTTTGTTGTCTCAAGAGCTTGAGATTTTCAATGAAGTGCCAATGATTTTATACAAATTGTTGAAAGTTTTATATTACAACTGTTCTCTTCCTTTCATATGAGCCGACTGTTTACTTTTTGAGTACCTTCAAACCTTCTAGCATTTCAGAATAATGTTTAAAACATGGCATTATTAAGAAACTTTAAGATTGCAGCTGTGAAAACAGACCTATGTCATTATAATCAGTGAGAAAGTCCCTTAAGTGGGATTTCAGAATATAAAAGGAGCCCGTGCAGAGAATTGGCAGGGTAAAAGCCAAGGAGAGAAAAGAGGGAAAGAAAGGGGGTGGGGGGGGAGGAATCCATCAACCAAAGAGAGGGGGCTGTTTCTATTCCTGACAGCCCATTTTTAAAAAATGTAAGTAATTCAGTATTTGAGTAGAAGACTTCTTTCATGAGGGAGGAGGTATAGTTACTCACTGCATCGGCTTGCATAATCATTTTATATATTACATCTATTCAAGCACTGATTTCTTTCTTTTCTAGATGGCTATTTACTTACCTGTTTTTCTTATAGACTGTGAGCTATTCAAGTGTCTTAACCATATTATATGCATCTTACAAACTAGGACCTAGTACATTGCTGATACTCAAAATCTGTGGTTAAATAAATGATAAAGACTAGAAATAGTACAGAAAACACATTTTTGGTCAGACAGTGATGCAGAAATGGGAAAATATTTAGGGAAGGAAAACTATTCCATATTAGCACTGTATTAATGGAAAGAAATATCCAATATACATTAACATGCTATAAAGTAAGATGACCACAAAAAATAAGTAAATTATGCAACATTCATTTGGGAATCCCTCATCTCTCAGGATAGGCAATAGTCCCAAAGTGAGTGTTTTTCCTCCTGGCCCTGATCTCCCAGCTTTGCAGGTACAGAAAGGTAGACAATCGTATATTATTCATGTGATATGGTTTTGTAGCATGGTGTCCTGGTAAGTGAAGATAAAACACTCGGAAGTCCTCCTATAAGAATAGCTCAGGTAAACCCAAACTGGGTAAGAGGGAAGAAATTCCAAAAAGGGGCTCAAAGGGACTGATGGATTGGCGACAGTGGTATCCTATTTCAGCTTGGCCCCAGGCAATGCCTCTCAAGCCTCTTACCCTGTCTTTTCTTGTAAAATTTGCCAGCTCTCTTCCTGTCTGTAAGGAATTTTCATCTCTCTCCTGAAGGTCTATAACCAATATCTGCAACTCTTAACCTTCTTCCATGCTAAACAAAATACCTTCCCTTTCGTCTCTATTAAAACATTGTCCTTTCTTTCTTATCCTTTTAATGCAAACTCCTTTATCTCCATACCAACACTTCCATACCAACCTCTGGCTTCTCTATCCCCTGGACTCTAGCTTCCAGATTCATCCCTCTACAGAAGCTGCTATCCTGAAGACTTCCAGTGACTTCCCAGTTGTTAGTCTATGGACACCTTTAGTCCTCATTGTATTGAAAGTTTGATATTGTTGATGCCTCCTTCAACCACTGTTCAAAAGAGTTGGCAATAATAGGTTAGTTACAGACTAATATAAGTAAAGTGCTTAGTACAACATTTTGCACATAGTATGGACTCCTTAAAAATATTTACTAACGTTCTGTTCAGTTCAGTTCAGTCGCTCAGTCGTGTCCGACTCTTTGCGACCCCATGAACCACAGCACACCAGGCCTCCCTGTCCATCACCAGCTCCCAGAGTTTACTCAAACTCATGCCCACTGAGTCGGTGATGCCATCCAACCATCTCATCCTCTGTCGTCCCCTTCTCCTCCTGCCCCCTATCCCTCCCAGCATCAGGGTCTTTTCCAAAGAGTCAACTCTTCGCATGAGGTGGCCAAAGTACTAGAGTTTCAGCTTCAGCATCAGTCCTTCCAATGAACACCCAGGACTGATCTCATTTAGGATGGACTGGTTGGATCTCCTTGCAGTCCAAGGGACTCTCAAGAGTCTTCTCCAACACCACAGTTCAAAAGCATCAATTTTTCGTGCTCAGCTTTCTTCACAATCCAACTCTCACATCCATACATGACCACTGGAAAAACCATAGCCTTGGCTAGATGGACCTTTGTTGGCAAAGTAATGTCTCTGCTTTTTAATATGCTATCTAGGTTGGTCATAACTTTCCTTCCAAGGAGTAAGCGTCTTTTAATTTTATGGCTGCAATCACCTTCTGCAGTGATTTTGGAGCCCCCAAAAATAAAGTCTGACACTGCTTCCACTGTTTCCCCATCTATTTCCCATGAAGTGATGGGACCAGATGCCATGATCTTAGTTTTCTGAATGTTAAGCTTTAAGCCAACTTTTTCACTCTCCTTCACTTTCATCAAGAGGCTTTTTAGTTCTTCTTCACTTTCTGCCATAAGGGTGGTGTCATCTGCATACCTGAGGTTATTGATATTTCTCCCGGCAATCTTGATTCCAGCTTGTGCTTCTTCCAGCCCAGCGTTTCTCATGATGTACTCTGCATATAAGTTAAATAAGCAGGGTGACAATATACTGCCTTGACGTACTCCTTTTCCTATTGGGAACCAGTCTGTTGTTACATGTCCAGTTCTAACTGTTGCTTCCTGTCCTGCATACAGGTTTCTCAAGAGGCAGGTCAGGTGGTCTGGTATTCCCATCTCTTTCAGGATTTTCCACAGTTTATTGTGATCCACACAGTCGAAGACTTTGGCATAGTCACTAAATACTATATTAATATTTTTCTCAGTAGACTCTGTGAGTCCTTCTGTGTCTCCTTTTAAATGCAGGCGTCCCTTATCCAGTATCCTGATCATCCACACACTGTTGCTGGGTAATCTTACCAGCCTTTTGATTTCAACAACTATCACATTATGACTCTCACATCTATATTTCCAGTCCAGTGTTCTTGCTGTTGTTCAGTGGCTGACATGTCTGACTCTTTGTGACCTCATGGACTGTAGCACACCAGGTTTCCCTGTCCTTCACTATCTCCTGGTGTTTGCTCAAACTCATGTCCATTGAGTCAATGATGCCATCCAACCATCTCCTCCTCTGTCCCCCTCTTCTCTTCTGGCTCTCAATCTTTCTCAGCAGCAGGGTGTTTTCCAATGAGTCAGCTCTACGCATCAGGTGGTCAAAGTATTGGAGTATCAGCTTTAGCATCAGTCCTTCCAATGAATATTCAGGATTGATTTATATGTATACATCTAACTCCTGAGGGAGATCCCCATTTAAATTGGCAATACGTCACTGAAGGGTAAAATCACTCCTGAGAAAAGGTTGCTGACTTCTCTATGGTTATTTGTGTCTTTCTTCAGGTGACTGTCAACTTCCTGTAAGCCAGCTCAACGTCTCATTCATTCTTGGGTCCCTCAGAAACAGTAGAGGGCCCCCAGACAAACTGCAGCCACAAATCCAACTCTACAATTCTCAACTTAGAAGGTTCCCTTTAATGGGAAGTCATATTTATCCCCTCCATGGAACAACAGACTGATTCCAAATCGGGAAAGTAGTACGTCAAGGATGTATATTGTCACCCTGCTTATTTAACTCATATGCAGAGTACATCATGAGAAATGCTGGACTGGATGAAGCAGAAGCTGGAATCAAGATTGCTGGGAGAAATATCAATAACCTCAGATATGCAGATGACACTACCCTTATGGCAGAAAGCAAAGATGAACTAAAGAGCCTCTTGATGAAAGTGAAAGAGGAGAGTGAAAAAGCTGGCTTAAAGCTCAACATTCAAAAATCTAAGATCATGGCATCTGGTCCCATCACTTCACAGGAAGTAGATGGGGACACAATGGAAACAGTGACTGACTTTATTTTTCTGGGCTCCAAAATCACTGCAGATGGTGACTCAGCCATGAAATTAAAAGAAGCTTGCTCCTTGGAAGAAAAGTTATAACCAACCTAGACAGCATATTAAAAAGCAGAGATATTACTTTGTCAACAAAGGTCTGTCTGGTCAAAACTATGGCTTTTCCAGTGGTCATGTATGGATGTGAGAGTTGGACTATAAAGAAAGCTGAGCACCAAAGAACTGATGCTTTTGAACTGTGGCGTTGGAGAAGACTCTTGTGTCCCTTGAACTGCAAGGTGATCCAACCAGTGAATTCTAAAGGAAATCAGTCCTGAATATTCATTGGAAGGACTGATGCTGAAGCTGAAACTCCAATACTTTGGCCACCTGATGAGAAGAATTGACTCATTTGAAAAGACCTGGATGCTGGGAAAGATTGAAGGCGGGAGAAGGGGACGACAGAGGATGAAATGGTTGGATGGTATCACTGACTCAATGGACATGAATTTGAGTAACCTGCAGGAGTCTGTGATGGACAGGGAGGCCTGGCGTGCTGCAGTCCATGGGGTCACAAGGAGTCAGACACCACTGAGCGGCTGAACTGAACTGAACTGAACCCCACCTCACAAAAGTCCCTATACAGACTGTTACATTTAGTCCTGATTTCTTTCACAAGGAAGTGTCTGGAATATTTCAATAATGAAAAAAATACATGTTAAGTGGATAGTGACAAAATTTAGAGATAAGAGCATACTGTTAAATTTAGAAATCAGATGAAACTTTAGCAAAGTTTTGAATAATAATATACTCTATTAAAAGCATGATTTGCTGGTTATTTTTAAAATAACCCAGGGAAACAGGAACTTCTAAAAATTTCACAGCAGCCCAAGTCTAAGACTTGAAAAAAAAACAATAAAGTGCTGGGGTTGCTACATCTGAAGCCATCACATCCACGGCTCCATGTCAATTTATAATGGTAAATGTGCCACAGAAACAAATTTGTCATGGGAATTTTCACAGCAATAAATATCACAGTCTGGTGTCAGTAGATGGAGTTATGGATCACACCCTCACAAGTCTTAGGCCTAGTTGTGGAATGTGACATGTGTAATGCACATTAGCTGAGACCTAAAATCTTTTCATGCTTCACAAACCAGACCAGATTGGCTGCATTGCAAAGTGTATTTGCTGCAACACAATAAGTTGTCCTCGCAAATCACACCCCAGCTGATTGTGAAAGACAAATTAGCTGAAATCAGATCTTCAAGCCAATGTGATACAGTGGGAATGGGGATCAATATTAAAGTCACTGTGATCCACGAAACACAATGTTCTCCATCACTCAAAGGCATGAAACTACTTAAATAGAATATAATTTACTAAGAAAACATTAATTAAAATATAAAGTATTAGAAACTATAGGTTCCAAAAGTGGTATACTACTGGCCTCTAACGTAAAAGTCTTATAATTTTGGCTATTATCTAACATCTCTCTAGGGCTTCTTTCTCTTCTCTTCCCTCATCCTCCTCCAATAATCTCTTCCCTTTAAAAAAAAATTAACCACTATGCCTTTTCTCTCTTTCATAAACTTTCTTCTCTTTCCTTTGATTTCCTAATTTAGCAAATATCTATATTCTAGATAAAAGGTCATATACCTCAAGGGAGTCCTAAAAGAGTAAATGATAGCCTTGCCTTTAAAAATTAATAATCTATGTTTTAAAAACACAAGTACAAAGTGATTATAAAACCAGGTAGAATTTGAAAGTACTGTAAAAGGGGAAAATTAAGCACCATGGGGATTTCAAAGTAAAGAGATATGATATTTGATAGAAGGAAACCAGGATTCTTCTAGTGAGAGAAATTTTAGATGAGGTGATATACTACAAGTAGAAATTGGGTTGGGATAGGTTCAGGAAAACACCAAGTCAACCATTTGTTAACTTATGTGAATGCATAAATCATGGTGCTTAACTCTTGATAGGCATTCAACAAACATTCATTTTCCTCCCTCCTACCGGTGTGCTATGGCCTGAACTGTGTTCCTTCTGAATTCATATGTTGAAGTCTTAACTCCTAATGCTTCAGAATGTGCCTGTGTTTGGAAACAGGGTCGTTAAGGAGGTAATTAAGGTCAAATAAGTTCATATGGATGAGTCCTAATTCAATATGACAGGTGTCTTTAAAAAAGATTAGGACACAGACATGCACAGGGAAAAGACCATGTGAAGACACAGGGATAAATGGCCACCTACAAGCCAAGGAGAGAAGCTCTCAGAGGAAATAGGCCCTGCCAACAGTTTTATCTTAGAATTTCTCTAGAATTCTGAGGAATTAAAATGGCTATTGTTTAAGCCATCATTGACTACACTAAAGCCTTTGACTGTGTGGACCACCAGAAACTGTGGAAAATTCTTAAAGAGATGGGAATACCAGACCACCTTACCTGCCTCCTGAGAAACCTGTATGCAGATCAAGAAGCAAGTTAGAACTGGACATGGAACAACAGACTGGGCCAAAATTGGGAAAGGAGTGTGTCAAGGCTGTATATTGTCACCCTGCTTATTTAACTTATATGCAGAGTACATCATGCAAAGTGCTGCACTGGATGAAGCACAAGCTGGAATCAAGATTTCCCAGAGAAATATCAGTAACCACAGATATGCAGATGACACCACCCTTATGGCAGAAAGCAGGTGGAACTAAAGAGCCTCTTGATGAAGATGAAAGAGGACAGAGAAAATGTTGACTTAAGACTCAACATTCAAAAATCTAAGATCATGGCATCTGGTCCCATCACTGCACAGGAAGTAGATGGGGACACAATGGAAACAGTGACAGATTTGATTTTCTTGGGCTCCAAAATTGCTGTAGATGGAGACTGCAGCCATGAAATTAAAAGACGCTTGCTCCTTGGAAGGAAAGCTATGACTGACCTCAGTTCAGTTCAGTTCAGTTCCTCAGTGGTGTCCAACTCTTTGTGACTCCATGGACTGCAGCACGCTCAGGCCTCCCTGTCCATCACCAACTCCCAGAGTCTACCCAAACCATGTCCATTGAGTCGCTGATGCCATCCAACCATCTCATCCTCTGTCATTCCCTTCTCCTCCTGCCTTCAATCTTTCCTAGCATCAGGGCATCCCAGCACTATCATACCTCATTTTATGCTCATGATTCTGAGAAACTTTAATCATTGGCATGTCAATATTATGGATTGCAAATGTGAGGCTCAAGGAACCTAAGCAGCACAAATACATTTCAGGAGTAAGCAACAGAGTGAGAAAATGAAGGAGGAGGAGCAGTTAATCATGACTAGATAAATTCAGTCCAGTTCAGTTCAGTTGCTTAGTTGTGTCCAACTCTTTGTGACCCCATGGACTGCAGCATGCCAGTGTTCCCTGTTCATCACCAACTCCTGGAGCTTGCTTAAACTCATGTCCAGTGAGTCAGTGATGCCATCTGCCATCCAGCCATCTCATCTTCTATTGTCCCCTTCTCCTCCCACCTTCAATCTGTCCCAGCATCAGGGTCTTTTCAAATGAGTCAGTTCTTTGCATCAGGTGGCAACAGTATTGGAGTTTCACCTTCATCATCAGTCCTTCCAATGAATACTCAGGATTTATTTCCTTTAGGATTCACTGGTTGAATCTCCTTGTATTGGAGGGACTTGCGTTGAGGGACTCTCAAGAGTCTTCTTCAACAACACAGTTCAAAAGCATCAGTTCTTCAGTGCTCAGCTTTCTTTATAGTCCAACTCTCACATCCATACATGGCTACTGGAAAAACCAAAGCTTTGACTAAATGGACCTTTGTCGGCAAAGTAATGTCTCTGCTTTTTAATATGCTATCTAGGTTGGTCATAACTTTCCTTCCAAGGAGTAAGTGCTGTTTAATTTCATGACTGCAATCACCATCTCCAATGATTTTGGAACCCAAGAAAATAAAGTCTCTCACTGTTTCCACTGTTTCCCCATCTATTTGCCATGAAGTGATGGAACTGTATGCCATGATCTTCATTTTTTGAATGCTGAGTTTTAAGCCAGCTTTTTCACTCTCCTCTTTCACTTTCATCAAGAGGCTCTTTAGTTCTTCACTTTCTGCCATAAGGGTGGTGTCATCTGCATATCTGAGGTTATTGATATAGACCTAGACAGTATATTAAAAAGCAGAGACAGACATTACTGGCAAAGGTCCATATAGTAAAAGTTATGGTTTTTCCAGTAGTCATGTATAGATGTGAGTGTTGGGCCATAGAGAAGGCTGAGCACTGAAGAATTTGTGCTTTTGAACTGTGGTGTGGAGACTCTTGAGGGTCCCTTGAACTGCAAGGAGATCAAACCAGCCAATCCTAAAAGAAATCAATCCTGAATATTCACTGGAAGGACTGATGCTAAAGCTGAAGCTCCATGATTTTGCCCCTCTGATGTAAAGAGCTGACTCATTAGAAAAGACCCTGATGCTGGGAAAGCTTGAAGGCAGGAGGAGAAGGGGGATGACAGAGGATGAGACGGTTGGATGGCATCAGTGACTCAATGGACATTAGTTTGAGCAAGCTCCAGGAGATGGTGAAGGACAGGAAATCCTGGTGTGCTGCAGCCCATGGGGTCACAAAGAGTCAGACGTGACTGAGTGACGGAAAAACAACATGTCATCCGATCTTTGTTGCTTTGTTATGGCAACCCAAGCAGACTGATATAAGGGGCCACTGAATATAGGGCTAAGGTGATACCTTGGATCTCTCTTGTCAAGGAGATGAAGTTTGGGGACATGATTTTATAGTCAACAGCAAGCCAAACAAGCTTTGTAAGCTGAGCCTGTCCCAAAGACCTGAGATAGATGAAAAGATTTGGCTTTTTTTGTGTTTAGACTGTGACGGTGGAGGAGACAAATTTGGATGGTCAATTTGGATCAGCCTAAGCACAAAATAGTTGGGACTTAAAGTGGCTCACTGATAGTGAGAATGTCAATTGAAGTAAAGTATATTTAACTTAGCAAATGATTTTATAAGGGAGAGCCAGGTAATAAGAAAGTTCAATGATACCAAGTGCTCAGCATGGTAGAGATATTAATAATAAGGATATTAGTGAATAAAAAATAATTTTCCATTTTAATTTTAAAAGTATGACTCTCCTGCACATATAGAATATATATGGTAAAGATTTCATCATATTCAACTTGCTTGTTAATGAAAAAAAACAGTGATATACATATACACACATAGCAATGGACAATCAGGCAATAGGCAATGGGCAATTAATTTACTAGTAAGTGACAAACTGGTTAATTTATTATAAAGGATAATAACATCATTTGGGTCATGTTTTTCATAGGGCAGTTATCAAATGTTTATTTATGGGACAAAATACCTTCACTGTGGAGAAAAATCATTTGCATGACTATCAGTTTTCTACAACTTCTACACCTTTAGAGTTGTAAAATTATCCAGTCAACAGAAAGACAAGAAAATATGCACATTCCAATACAAATAGATAATACCCATAGGGCCCCTTAGGCATGCCCAATACTCCAGGGAGAGAATGGACACATGTAATCTCTTTGGCTGATTCCCAAGCACTGTATTGTTTTTTCTGACAATAAATATGAAAGTTATGTTTCATAAATATGAAAGTTATGTTAGGTATATTAGAGACGTAGTGTTAAAGAAACAGGGGAGAAAGTCCAAAGTGCATTTTGAAGGGCTGAGGATGCACATCAGTAGAGGAACAGCTTTGAATTCTTTTATCACCTCTGCTTGATCATTGCACAGACCACATCGGCAAGCTCATCAAATTGAGACTCTATCACAGGCTGGAATTAGAGGCAACTATCCAGGACTCAGCCCCTTCCCTCCTCCTTGCTCACCAACAACCTACTTTACTATGATCCCAACTCCCTGGAGTAGGAAATGGCAACCAACCCTGGTATTCTTGCCTGGAAAGTCCCATGGACAGAGGAGCCTGGTGGGCTATCCATGGCGTCACAAAGAGTCAGACACAACTGAACACTGCCACCACTACCACCACCTGCATCTAATGGGCTTAAAAGCTTGGTTCTGAATGCTTGACATGGCTTTACTTTCCTGGACTTTGACATATGGTGTTTATGGTTCTCTTCTGGTATCTATATCTCAGTTTCTGCAAGACTGACCCCTTGGACCAAGATTTCAACTGATACATCTGGTAGGAAATGCTTGCTCCAGTCTAGAGCAAGTGATCTTAGGAAGATGGTCCAGACGTCACTTTCCCAAGTGGCACTGGTCATCATGAGATGAGTGTATTCTTGTCCAGATGAAGTCCTTGGTCTTAAATTGCAGGTTTCTCTTCCTCAGGGCCAGGCCCACCACTGTGGATGATCTTGGTCGTGACCATGGCCGTCACTTCTCTATAGCTTCACATGCAAGATTGATGCTGTCCATCCCAAGTAGTCAGGTCAGTCGTTCAGCCAACCAGTAGAGGTGCAGCAGAAAGAATGCTGGGACCTGGGTCAGAAGAACTAGATTCAAAGCCCACCTCTGGCCCTTACAAAGCATGGGATTTTGAGCAATTCTCCTCTCCTCTGTGGGCCTCGGTTTGCTTCTTAAGTGCCAGGAGCTAGACAGGACAGTTGGGGATATGGTGGTAACTCCTCATAGACCACTTGAAATTTCTGAAACTTCCTAAACAAGAACCCAAGTCTCATTTTAATCATTTGGTTGGTGCTCAGGTGAGCTACTCAAAAAGAGAGGGTAGATCTGAGTCACTGCACAGAGATGAAATTTTCCATATAAAAGTCAAGATGTCCAATTTTCTCTTTGACCTTTAGTCTCTTATGTGACTCACTGACAGAGGCTCCTTTTCTTTACTATCTATGTGCTGGATATTTGTTATGGGATTTGGAAATAGCTCTGGTAACCTCAAGGAAAACAAAGCTTTCATTCACTCATTCATTCACTTGTCAAAAAGTACTAAATGCCTCATATGTGATAAGCACTGTACTAGGAACCAGAAGATATACAGATAAACAAAATATATCCTTACCCTCTAAAAATTCAACCACTGAGGTCTATAAAGCAATGATTTTTTTTTTTTAAAGTACATTCCAGTGCTAGAGTAATAGCAAAGTACACTGGTATGTTCTTCTATCACCCCAGTATCCCCTCTGCCAAGAAAGAAACAACTATAAATAAGGTAAAAATAGGGTAATAAATATATAGTAGATGTCAATATGGATACAGATAGATAGCTTCCCTTGTGGCTCAGCTGGTAAAGAATCCACCTGCAATGCAAGAGACCTGGGTTTGATCCCTGGGTTGGGAAAATTCCCTGGAGAAGGGAAAGGCTACCCACTCCAGTATTATGGCCTGGAGAATTCCATGGACTGTATAGTCCATGGGGTCACAAAGAGTCAGACATGACTGAGTGACTTTTACTTCACTTTACTCTTACATAAAGGATATATATATATAGTGTGTGTGTGTGTTGCCTTGGGTTGTTGTACATTTTGGGATAAGCAAACAAAAGATTTTAGAAAGAAATTTCTGTTTCAATTCATCATAGTAAGAAAATTATAATGACAAAAAAAAATCAACACCAAAATAGACAAACAAAAATATGCTCTGTAACCATGTCTGTGCAAAGTTTTGGAGAATGGACTCTAATATGGAAGAAAACCCCAAAAGGGTCATATTTATCTTGAACAATGCTCTTCTGCCTCTTTCGCCTATAGGTAACTTTTAACCCCTACACAATTACTTATTGTTATGTACTTATATAACAACATAAACCCCTATATTTTCAGAATTTCATTTTAAAGTTATCTCCAAGTAATGAAGATGCACTATGCCACTCTGTCCTTTGGTACGCACAAAGAACTGATAGGTCACTTTGAAAAATATATGTACATATAATATGGAGGTACATTTTCAAAATTTACCAAGGTCATTAATGCACCAAATGTAAATGGTCTTTCATTTATCAAATGCCCTGGAGAAATCAGGAGATAAGTGAAATGATAGATGAAGAGATGAAACCCTACACTAATGGGCTGTATATAAATGAATCAATGTCACATTTATGAAAGGTTTTAGAAAACGATTCCTATTCTTTGCTTATTTTAAGAGTTTTAAATTTCAGGAAGGTACTTGTAGGAGAACTAAAAACTGAATTTAAAAGACTTGTATCAGAAGCATTTCTCCTATGATTTTTCTTATGATAATTTGCATTTCCCTATACTAATTTCAGGAGAATTTATCACTGTCTCCACTTTTGTATTTGTATTTTCTTTTAGTGAAATCATCAGTTCATAAATTATCTCAGCCAGGGATTGTTTCTCTTACTTCTTTCTCCTAGAAAACTTGTAGGGACTTAATATAAGATTAGCACGCTAAAAAAGATTTAAAAACAGAAGAATCTTTCCATTTAATCAAAATACTTTTTTTAACTACAAAAAGTCATTAAAATGACATAGGGGGATTCAGATTTAAATTTGACAAACAGAAAACTTATTTTTTAGAGCAAGTTATTTAAGATTAAATTAGACAAAAGTCCATGGGAAACAACTGATGCTCAGAAGCAAATTTTCTCTTCTCCCAAAAGTGACAAAGAATTGAGATGGCAATCCAAATTCTGAAGAGGAGATATGTTAAAACACAAATGTAAAGTCAAACCATTAATGGGTTTCAGGAATGACAAATGTATCTTCCCTGGGCCAGTGGGTTTTTTTTCTGTCTACTGGACAAATGTGTGTTTTGACACCTCCAAGCGATCATTTAGAAAGATGCCTATGATGAGTCATGTTTGTTCCAAGTCAGGCTAGATGCTGCGGCTCAGCATGGCTATCAGTGCAGCTGAGTGAATGAGAGAGAAGCGCTGATAGATGACCACGGGTACAAGGGATCAGCCCCAGAGGAGGGATTCAGGGGAAGGCATCTCCTCCAATCCTAGAACAAGGTCAGTGCCTTGACAGCTGTTTCCATCAAAAGCCGCACAGGAAATGATCTTGCTGATGGTTTTACCAGACCAGTAGTAATTGACCCTCTTAGGACTTGAGCTGAGAAGCATGACCAACCAAGGTCGGCCAAAAAAAAAAAAAAGAAACAAACCAGGATTCTGCGATTCAAAGGGAAGAGATAGCAGAAAATGCTTAGAAGAAATCTCTTAGAATCAAAAATGTTACACTTTTAAGCTCAGAATAATGCTTTGCAATCTGAAATCCTGGACAAACTCCCCAAATAAAACATCATGAAAGAATTCAATCACTGATATGCACACTGATGGTTCAAATACTGATGTATTTCCACACTAGTTAGAAAACAGTCTCTGTAGTGAAATCACTGAGTGACCCCACCCACTGGACGGCCCCCCCAGTCCCCGGGACCTCTCAGACTTCTTTCTCTCAGTCCAGATAATAAATTATTAAAGCAGGGGTCCTTGAGAACCCTGGTAGCTCTGGCATGTGCTCTGAATTTGTAAATTTCCTGTGTTATACAGGTTACTAAATAACTTTTCCTGCCATCTTTACATAAATCCAACACTTAAAATCAATTGTATTGGTTTTCCCATTCCCTCTTCACTGCAACCACCCTTCCTTTCATACTAGCCTTCCATACACTTCACAAAAAACTATGCCTTCCCATCCTTCTATCGGTATCTATAATGTTAACCAAAGGGAATATTAATCTCACTATTTATTACTGACTGCAAAGCTCCAATTACTGTTTCCAGCACCAGTGGCTCTTTCTGAGACTGGCACAGCATGGAATAAAGGAAATACAAGATGTGGCTATAACTTGATGAAACTGATTTTCCCATGTGGCTTGTGGGATTTCCCTGACTACTTCTTAGTCATGCCCTATATTAGCCAGTAGGTAAAAGCAGTCTTCTGAGCAGGAAGATTTCTTACATGGCCTAAATAAAATATGCATTCTCCTCCTCATGCTCACAAGGGTCACTACCTAGGAAAATTTAGTGTTTATAGAGAACTCCAAAGTCTAATTAGTCTTTTCTTGCACTGTTAATCTACTCTTTTAAAATATTTTGCTTTGTGAGCATTACACAGAATTTTGTCTGGCACAAAAGAATACTATCAGTGTCCCTATTGGTTAGTAAACCAATTAAGGACCAAAATAGCAAAATCATTCTCAGAATAAGTTTTTCTGAGGATAGAATTTTCAAAGGATGACAAACCAATTATGTTATGTGGTTTGGTCTTGTCACCACCAGTCATTCATATAACTCCTCAGACAGTGGCCATAATGTATGTAAGAAGGTAAAAGTAGCAACGAAAGAATTTTGCATGGATCCTTCAATTTACCCTGGGGTTTTATTTATTGGGAGGAACCTCTCCATTCTCTTCTGCTGAGTTTAGAAATCAATGGCATGATGTTTTGGGATGTGTTTGAAAGGATGCTGGGGGCTTCCTGAAAATTTATTACTGAACTTTGATAATAGTATAGCCAAAGAATGATAAGATAGTAGCATTTGTTTCCAGGGTTTCATTTTCCTATCTGATAAAAAACCTAGTATCCTAAGAAAGTGAAATGTGCCATTTTTATTTTTATGCTGTGGAGGCAACCTCCTTAGAATAATTTCATCTAAAATCAATTGTCTAGTTATAGTAAAAATCAGAGATAATCAAAGAAAGGACCCGTGCAGACAGCTGCTTAATCCTTGTGTGTTTATATAGATATATGACATATCCACATGGAGATAACTAGGTAATCTTCACTAACATCATGTTGGATATCTTTCTACTATTTCCCCTCTGTAGAACAAAGAAAATAATATATTGCTGTAATACTATATGCATGTTGTTTTACCAATATGTGATCACATTGCACTTTCTCTTTTATGAACTACTTTATTTTATTAGTATAATAATTTCCATGAATATCTTCCAGGTTATGACCATTCTATAATGTTTTAATAATTGTAAGGCAGTTTCATGATTTACACAGAAAGTTTCCTATTAATGGAGTTTAGTCTATTTCTAGTTTTCACTATTTAGAATACTCCTATTAACATCCTCCTAGCTAAATATTTCTGCCTATTCATGCTTATGATAAGACTCGGCTTAGTGCTACTGAGAAAAATCAGACACAACTGAGACTAACTTGTCATTTGTATGCTGCTCTGAAAGTTCTGTCTGCAAAGGAAATACTGCAAGCACACTCTGCACTGGATACTATAATAATGATTTCAGTGTTCTCTCATCAGAGAGCTATTTCAAAGTGTCTTCCATGTGCATCTTGCATTAGAAATGAATATCACAATATTTTGCATTTTTTTTTAAAAAGTGTTTGACTTTAAAATTTTAAATTTAAAATAATTCTTTAGACCAGAGATAGTTGTATTCTCACTAAAATGTGAATCATAGATAAAGCATCACAAATCACCAGGGAATGGTAAATTATTCAATCATTTGTGTTTGAATAAATGATAAGCAATCTTGGGGAAAATCCATTTATAGCCTCACCTCACACCATTTACCAAAATAGATTCGGGTGGATTAGAGTTAAATATTTTCTAAAACAAACTATTAAAAAACTGGAATTGGATATTCATTGAATCTCTGAAGAGAGAAAGAGTTTTACAATCAGCAGCTAGAAAAATCACGAAGAAATTAATCAATGACTTTCTACTCAAGAAATTGTGTTTTAAACTTTTGCACGCTATAAAAGCATAGATTGAATAAAAGAAAATAGTGTTTAAAAACAGGACAAAATAACAGATTACCATCCTGACTAATAAGAACATAATTGTTGATAAGAAAATCACTAAGTAGATGTTTTTAAAATTCTATAGAGGCAACTCATAAAAGCTGGCAATTCCCAACAATAAAAAAAAAAAATCATCACTAGAAACCAAACAAAGCAAATTAATACAATGATGAAACATTATGTCTTAACTTACAAAATATGACTATTTGAAAAAGAAGATGAGGTACAATAAAGGAGTGTTTGCTTTTCCAGGTATTAGTACAATGGTTACCCAAGCTTCTGTAAAGATATACATTAATATTAATCAGATGCTATTAGAAATGCATATGCCTTCATTTATTGAAAAAATAACATAACTAGCTAACAATATTGTGTAAATTTGAATACATTCATGTTGAAATGAATATCAAATGATGAAGCCACATATATACAAGTATATAAACATAAAACCTCATTAAGTGAAAACAAATAACTGTTCCCATGGTTGGCTAGCACAGTGTACTTGGCTTGAGAATTCATGAATGAATTGCAAATATATTTTAGCAATGCTAAATATAATAGTATTCCATGAATATTTTCCAGGTTATGACCAGTCTATGTTTTAATAATTGCTCTATAATGCTTTAATTAAAAAAAACATTTGGAAAAAAATATACCAAAATGCCAAAGATATGTATTATGTTGTGGTATCATGGGTGATTATTTTTCATGTCCCTATATCACTTTATATTTTTAATTATTAATTTTAAAAGCAAAATTATGATTCAACAAACAATATTTTAGATTTCCTGTGTGTGTGTACTAAATCACTTCAGTCATGTCTGACTCTTTGTGACCCTATGGACTATAGCTCACCCAGCTTCTCTGTCCATGGGATTCTCCAAGGCAAGAATACTTGAACTTGAATGGGTTGCCATACCCTTCTCCAGGACATCCTCTTGGCCCATGGATCAAACCCATGTCTCTTATGTCTCCTGCATTTGCAGGTGGGTTCTTAACCACTAATGACACCTGGGAAGGCCCTTAGACTATCCTATAACAGTTTAAATACTTCCCAGTTGTTCTATTTAACAGTGGTTTCTCCTAATCCTGAGAATGTTCCTTGTAGAAGCATAGAAAAAGTTACTATACAATCTATTTTTTTATACTTCTTCAGTAAATGAATCTCCTATCTTTTTTGGGAGGTAGAAAAAAAAATAAGAATGGATTTCTGGAAAGAACACTTGGAAGAGTTAATGTTTAAGACATGGCTAGCATTTCCAAATTTCTATAATATATATCATTAGTTCTACTTATCTATAATAAGTACTTGGGCTACTTAAACAGGTAGCCTTAAGAACAGTCACATCAAAGCCCAGAGCAGCAAATAGATCATTGTTCTGGGATTACTGACAGGTTTGCTAGAGTTTATGGTTTAGAGCATTTGTTGGAAATCCAGACTGAATAAAAAGCATATGAGAACCCACTGGAAGTGTTTGAGGAAGGGACCTGTGTGACCTCAAACCAACACACTGGACAGTGCCCTCCCCACCTCTCTGAGGTTTCTTCCCACTGCCTTTAAAACATAATTGATTTGTACTTTTACTTCCTTAGTACTCCTCTTTCGGCCATGTAAACTGCAGGTTAAACTGAACCGATGTATCAGTACGTCTCCCCTTTCACATAACCAGCCATATTTTAGCAAAGGTCTTCTGAGATAATACCTAACTAAAGAAGGACAAGAGAATTTTATCTGTCAGCTCCAGTGGGTTGAATATGACTTCCTACATATTGTGATGAGATAGGATCTGGTACCATTTCTGGTCTCAGCAATAAAAATTACCTTGAAGAGTAGGTTTATCATGGGCATAGGCTGGGAACTGGGATGACACACAGACAGTGTTTGCCATTCCAGACTTGTCCTGAAAACCAGACAGTTACTTTAGACAATGGAAGGAGAATAATTTGCCACACACAACAATTCACACCATGCATGTGACTGACAGTGAGCCAGTAAAACACAACAGCCACCAAAAAATTGTGAATTGCATATTTGCACGTAGAAGACACAAAAACAAGCAAGTCTCAAGGATGTCAAATCCTTCAAAATGTGTCAGGAGTCCCTAAACACCATCTGTGGACTGGTGCTGGTCTGTAACCAAGTTTTATGCTCATTTGGACCAAAATGAGGGAAAAAATTAAAAGCATGATTGTTTAAAAATAAAGTTTAACTTTTTCTAAATTTAAATATGACTTAATTCTTAGACTGTGTTAATCCTTTCTGAAGTACTATAATGATCTTCTAGATGAAATGATGTTAATCATTAAAATAGATTTTTTTCCCCTAATACCTTTGCTAGGTTAATTTTCTCTCTCTCTCTCTCTTTTTTTTAAGTAGAGACTCACGAAATCTAACTCTTAGAAACCATTTACTAGTTAACAAAGTATTTTAGATAGACTATCGGAGTTTGCTTCTTTACTTAACATTAGATTTTCAACTGTGAACACATAGACGATAAATCTCTCTGGCCTCTCTTCTTTATCAGAAAAACATACTCAATATAATATCCCTCTTTTTGAGAACTCAGAGGCCATCTTTATGCTCATTATTCACTGTTCTCTACTATATCAAGAAGGAAATTAAGTCTATCTTAAATGAACCCAGACTACCTCATTACTTGAATTTTCTATAGAATTTTAGCAAGACAGTAGGAGGGACGAATTCACATTTAGAATCAAACTCCATTCCTGCCAGAGATGCTCAGAGGGCTCAAACAAGCCTGGTGCACACCAGGACCCAGAGGCCCCCCGGAGACTCAGACAGAACTGTGTGTGAGTGTCCCCGGTGCAGGTACAGATCAGCAGCGGACTGCCGCAGGCGCAGGGCTCTGGAAGCAGCAGACTTGGGTGTGGCATAAGCCCTCTTGGAAGCGGTCACCATTAACCCCACCACAGTGCTGCCAGAACTTAGACAGGACTGGGCAATAGACTCCTGAAGGGCACAAACACAACCTGTGCACACCAGACCCAGGAGTTAGGAGCACTGACTCCACAAGAGATTGACCCAGACTTGCCCGGGAGTGTCCAGGAGTCTCCAGCGGAGGCATGGGCCTGCTGTAGGATTGGGGGCTCTGAGTGTAGCAGTACATGCATGGGATCTTTTGAAGGAGGTCACCATTAATTCATTACCTCCACCATAGTTTGGCCCCAGGTAAATCAGTTCAGTTCAATCACTCAGTTGTGTCCGACTCTTTGCAACCCCATGGACTGCAGCACGCCAGGCCTCCCTGTCCATCACCAAGTCCCGGAGCTTTCTCAAACTCATGTCCATTCAGTCGGTGATGCCATTCAACCATCTCATCCTTTGTCATCCCCTTCTCCTCCCGCCTTCAGTCTTTACCAGCATCAGAGTCTTTTCAAGTGAGTCAGTTCTTCGCATCAGGTGGCCAAAGTATTGGAGTTTCAGCTTCAGCATCAGTCCTTCCAATGAACACCCAGGACTGATGCCCTTTAGGATGGACTGGTTGGATCTCCTTGCAGTCCAAGGGACTCTCGAGAGTCTTCTCCAACACCACAGTTCAAAAGCATCGATTCTTCGGTGCTCAGCTTTCTTTATAGTCCAACTCTCACATCCATACATGACCAGTGGAAAAACCATAGCCTTGACCAGACAGACCTTTGTTGGCAAAGTAATGTCTGCTTTTTAATATGCTGTCTAGGTTGGTCATAACTTTTCTTCCAAGGAGTAAGCGTCTTTTAATTTCATGGCTGCAGTGACCATTTGCAGTGATTTTGGAGCCCCAAAAAATAGTATGACACTGTTTCCACTGTTTCCCCGTCTATTTCCCATGAAGTGATGGGACCAGATGCCATGATTTTGTTTTCTGAATGTTAAGCTTTAAACCAGCTTTTTCAATCTCCTCTTTCACTTTCATCAAGAGGCTTTTTAGTTCTTCACTTTCTGCCATAAGGGTGGTGTCATCTGCATATCTGAGGTTATTGATATTTCTCCCGGCAATCTTGATTCCAGCTTGTGCTTCCTCCAGCCCAGCTTTTCTCATGATGTACTCTGCATGTAAGTTAAATAAGCAGGGTGACAATATACAGCCTTGACATACTCCTTTCCCTATTTGGAGCCAGTCTGTTGTTCCAAGTCCAGTTCTAACTGTTGCTTCTTGACCCGCATACAGATTTCTCAAGAAGCAGGTCAGATGCTCTGGTATTCCCATCATTTTCAGAATTTTCCACAGTTTACTGTGATACATACAGTCAAAGGCTTTGGCATAGTCAATAAAGCAGAAATAACAGGGGCCAAATAAACAGGAAAGCCAAAGAATTGATGCTTTTGAATTCTGGTGTTGGAGAAGACTCTTGAGAGTCCCTTGAACTGCAAGGAGATCCAACCAGTCCATCCTAAAGAAAATCACTCCTGAATATTCATTGGAAGGACTGATGTTGAAGCTGAAATTCCAATACTTTGGCTACCTGATGTGAAGAACTGACTCATTTGAAAGGACCCTGATGCTGGTAAAGATTGAAGGTGGGAGAAGGAAACGACATAAAATGAGATGGTTGGATGGCATCACCAACTCAATGGACATGAGTTTGAGTTAACTCAGAGAGTTGGTGATGGACAGGGAGGCCTGGCATGCTGCAGCCCATGGGGTTGCAAAGAGTCGGACATGACTGAGAGACTGAACTGAACTGAATATTTCTTTATCCTTTACTTCTGGTTTACTATTAGTGCACCCTGTTAGAGCTGGCTGCAGTTCATTTATTCTGGTTGCCTCCTCACATGGTAATGATTCCAGTAAGAACTCGGCAACATAATTGATACATGGAAGCAAAGTTCATAACTTTTAGTGTTTGACCTTTGAAACATCTAATAGTGCTTGGGAAAAAAATGTTTGTGATAATTTTTAGTTCTAAAGAGAGAGATGTGTGGACAATTTAATTTCTGGAGACAAGATGATTAAACATCTATCCCCTGTCATGTTGCT
The DNA here is from genome assembly GCF_019320065.1 of Cervus canadensis. Classification (NCBI taxonomy): domain Eukaryota; kingdom Metazoa; phylum Chordata; class Mammalia; order Artiodactyla; family Cervidae; genus Cervus; species Cervus canadensis. The sequence goes on from NC_057392.1 coordinate 73,392,366, forward strand.
CTTGTCTTCTGTTCGCTAAATCATATCCAATTCTTTTGCAGCCCCAAGACTCCTCTGTTGATGGGATTTGTTTTCTACAGATGTCCAAAAGCTTTCATGATTTTGGTGATGGCCGTGTGACACAGTGGCAGCTTATGGGTTGTAAATAGAAGTCTGTACAGGATTTCTAGGGGCATTTCCTAATATAAGCATTGACCCACCCCACTTTATGCACCAAATTTGGGAATAGAATGTAGATGAGATGCCTGGAGATGCAAAAGACATCTTGAAACCATGAATGAAGTGAAATATAAGTGAGCATTCTAATAGATGCTGAAGTGGGAAAGTTAAAAGAGCCTGGGTACTTGGAGGCATTCTTAAACCATTTTACCAGTGCTGTGTGCCTTCCCCTAAACCACTTGCAATGGGAGACAAACTGCTAACTGTATAAGCATCTCTCAGTTCTTTAAAGTTGAACATATTCTACACCATACCTGAGTATCTTACAAATGATTTCTCTAGAGGTAGATTCCATTGAACTTATTTTATCCTTGAAGCATTCCCCAAGGAGATTTCAGATTTACAAAATACAGTCAAGGTCACTGAAAAATGAACTCTTTCATCAAGTTTCATGTGAACAAAGTGAAAATGTATATTTAAAGTACCTTAATAAATCATACCTTAATTTTCATTTGAAAAATGAGAGATCTTATAAGCAAGGGGCTTCCCTGGTGACTCAGCTGGTAAAGAATCTGCCTGCAATGCAGGAGACCTGGGTTTGACCCCTGGGTTGGGAAGATCCCCTGGAGCAGGGAGAGGCTACCCACTCCAGCATTCTGTCCTAGAGGATTCCATGGACTGTATAGTCCATGGGGTTGCAAAGAGTCAGACAGGACTGAGCAACATTATCTACAACAATTTTTGACTAATATTGACCTAAAGATTTTCATATTGTTGTAGTTTTATAATTATTGTTTTCATGATTATATCATTCACATTTAATCCAGTAAAAATTTTTTTATTTATCTTAGGTATTTAAGTTGTACTCTGCTTTAGATTTCTAATTTTGGATATATTTTCCAATGTGGGTCTTATGACTGGGTCAAGGATATGAACACTTTAATGGTTTTCAGTAGGCACTGTCAAATTCTTTCTAAAATTGTTGTAACAATGACACTCTATCAGAAATAGGTGGGGGACATTTATTAAGAATTTCTGCTGGCAAAGGGAATATGACATTTGGTACCCAAGCAGGTGGGAACCTTTCAAATATCATTTTCTACAACTGTATTTCTTTTCCATAGAGCATTCCTAGAAACAATCCTCTCCATTGCTGCTTCCTGAAGAAAGTTTGAGGGTCAAATATAAGGAAAGTACATTCTCACTAACCTCTTAGAGATCTGCTTTACACAATAGCATATTCAAAGTTCTGTAATATCCATCAGAAAGACAATTGTTTAACTTTGCTAAACCACATATTTCTCAAATACACTTCTCACTGAATACCCCTTTTTATAGAACCTGATCTCATTCTGATCTATAAACATGCTCTAAAATCATGTCTTAAGAAAAGATGATGCACACAGCCTGTGCAGTTGACTAACACACAAGGATCTCCTTAAGAGCTCGACTTGTTGCTCTGTGATGACCTAGAGGGGTGGGATCGGGGACAGGAGGGAAGCTCAAGAAAAAGTAGATACATGTATACTTAGAGCTGACTGACTTTGTTATACTGCAGAAATGAACACAATATTGTAAAGCAATCATCCTTCAATTAAAAATAAAAATGAAACAAAGTAATCTCCCTCAAATCTGAATCTATTTGAGAAAATGATGGCAGGACCCGTTGAAGGCAGCTTTCAAAAACCTGGGCCTTCCTTCTGGCTCAGCTGGTAAAGAACCCGCCTGCAAGGTGGGAGACTCCGGTTCAACTCCTGGGTCAGGAAGATCCCCTGGAGAAGGAAAAGGCTACCCACTCCAGCACGCTGGCCTGGAGAATTCCATGGACAGTCCACGGGGTCGTAAAGAGCTGAACACAGCTGAGCAACTTTCACTCACTCACTCACTTCAGAAACCTAGGCATTAGCAGATCTGGCTTAGCCCAAACTTAGTCTGTATGACCTCAAGATTTCAGGTTCCTTTAGGTATTTGGTGGGGGCTAGAAAAAGATTTCTCTAATTGGCTGAGTGTGTGTTCACAAAAGGAATTCTTTTTTTCCTGTTCTTTATCTCTCTGGTTTATTGAAACTACTCCCCACTTCATCTACTGCAGTGAAGCTGCTGCTGTCTCACAAACAAGAACACAACCCTTGGGTAGGGAAGATCGACTAGAGAAGGGAACGGCAACCCACTCCAGTATTCTGAACTGGAGAATCCCAAGGACAGAAGACCCTGGAAGGCTACAGTCCAGGGGTTTGCAAAGAGTCAGACATGACTGAGCAACTAAGCATAGCACACACAACCCAGGAAAAAGAGAAGCCCTAGGGTAACAGCAACTTTGATAGAATATTTCACGTGAGCCACTTGGCACATGGTAGGATCATTGTGAATGGTACCACTTATTACCAACAGTAGCATCTACACTTATTCCTGGTTAATAAAAAGTCTAAACAATTTCTCTAAAAGATAAATTGGCATTTTTCTAAGAATTTTCTTTTCATCGTCTATTGCCCCAGGAACAATAGATAAGTACCCTTTTCAGGTAGTAATTTAAAATTGCTTGTTAACAACACTGCCTCAGATACTTCACAAAACTTGGCAACTGAATAAACTACAAGGGATAAACATAAACAGAACATTAAGAGCAGAAAAAGAGAAAATGCCAACAGAATTGAAGCAACAAAACTGAGTAAAAACAGAACGGAACAATGTAATCTGAATAAATTAAACAACATCATCCATGAGGTGGATAACTTGTTCTATGTGAGAATCTGAGTCTTTGCACCATAGATCTGTAACCCCGTCAGTAAAATTTTCAGCCTCATCCTGTCCCATCCTGGGGCTTCTCAGGTGGCGCTAGTGGTAAAGAACCCGCTTGCAATGCAGGAGTCATAAGAGATGAGAGTTTGATCCCTGGGTCAGGAAGATCTCCTGGAAAAGGTCATGATAACCCACTCCAGTATTCTTACCTAGAGAATCCGCATGGACAGAAGAGCCTGGTGGGCTACAATCCATAGGGTCACAGAGAGTCAGACATGATTGAAGTGACTTAGCATGCATGCATGTCCCACGCTAATAAGTGATTTAATTGATAAAGAAATAAGGAACACAGTCCAAATAATGTTAATAGCAACATTTGTAGTCTGTTTAAAAATGTGAACCTTGAAGCCAAAAAAGATCTGGATTCTCACATCATAAACTTTCAGACTTTGGGGAAGATGACTATTTTCTCTAATTTTTTTTCAGTTACAGAATATGATTTACCTCAGAAGGTTGTGAGGATTAACTGAGTTAATGCATATGAAGTACTTAACACAGTGCCTAGCACATAATAAATTCTTAGTAAATAGTAATATTATTAGAGCATTGTAAAAATTATTTGGAAACACAAATGACAAAATACAAGACTAATTTTGAGTTGAGACCTCAACTGAAGTAGTAGTAATGAAAAGAGCTGTTCTTTCTTTATCTCTCTGGTTTATTCAAACTACTCCCAACTTCATTTGGGGCTGAGGTCCAGGAAGACTGAGTGGTTTTCTAAACTGGTAGAAACCAAGAATTTCAATTCTTAATTTGGAGTCTTCTGACATGACTCTGAACTTTTGTGCCTCTGAAAGTTATATTAGGCCTGACTTTTAATGACAGGAGCAGTTTCACAATGTCATCTCTGAGCTATACTTAAGAGGGCAAGGTTGGATCACCAACATGTAATAAGATCTTTAATGAAATTGGTCCTCCTGGATTAAAAGGTTGTTTCCCAATTTTCTTAAACCAGCCTTAAATTGAGAAGGGACTACCATACGATATCAAAGGAAAAGTTGCTATAATGAATTAATACAGGAAGTACCCAGAGAAATGGCAGTGTCTTGTTGAAAAGACTTCTTAAATTTTTCTTTTATTACTGAAACTTGATAGTTAGAATACAAAAGTTGAAGAAGTTTCAGTCTGTATTCGAAACTTTTCTTCATGGGTATTTCCCCTCTTGTTTAAAAAAAATCAAGTTACGAGCTGAGGCTATATTTTTAAAGATCTGAATCATTAAACGTAACTTGCCAAATAAGACTCAGTATCAGCTATCCCTTCCTCCCATGAATTTTGGGATAAAGGAAGTAAACGAAGGATAAAACAAACTTTTTCAAGGGTAATAATAATAGGGGAGAGGGACCAGGGAAAAAGTTGACTTATACAGAACCAAAGAAGTCCTGGGATGAGAATTACACAGAGTCTGTGTCCTGAAGCTGCAGTTGATGACACATTTCTGCCATTAATATAATGATAGCTCCTTACCTACTGCTTGTCCCATCTTTCTCTTAGAGATGCAAAAAATGGGTGAAAAGAGCCAACCAGTGATATAAGTGGATCTATTTGCATCATAATCAACCACACTCATCCAATGTACTCAGATATGTAAGAGGAGACCTGGGGCCAAGAGTGCAGGAATAGGGAATTAATGAATGGAACCATCTCCATCTTATCCTTTCTGCATATAAATCTAATAAATAAACATCTTTTTTAAAAAATAAAGCATATTTAATGGACTTAAATCATATACATGTAGGTTGGGAAAACTGTAATAGACTAGTCTTGAAATTATCCACATAAGTCATTCTGCATCACACGTTCTTAATGGGAATTCCCAAGAACTCGTTAAAAATTAGTTTCATACAAGACTCAAAGGTGAAAAGTGATAAATCAGATATATGGTACCCAAAGAAGGAATGGTGTTCTTGGGCAACAGTAGAAGGGAATGAAATAAAGAGAATTTCTAAAGCTAAAAAGACTATAATCAGTAAACTTGGCTTTTAACTATTGAATCTGTGACAAGTTGACAGATTTTTCCTGATTCCCTGGAACTGGTGACTAGCCCCCAAACTAAGACCAAATATCTATTGAACATCTTGTGTTCTGAGAAGAACCACCAACAACTGGGGCTTCTTAAGAGGTTCACACATTCTCTTTGCTACCCATTTGTTCTCAACCTTTATAAGCAGAAGGCTGATGGTGGATGGAGTAGCCTGTCTTCCTGCCACTTGGCTCAGCAATGTTATGATTGCCGAGAGAACTCGAAAAAAACAGCACCCTGGCTGCATAATCAATGCCTTCCCAAGTCTGTGGGCTACCTGCTGAGGGAACCCCAGCAATAGAGTTCACCAGTTAAGAGGAAATAGGGCAAGCAAGAGTGATACAGAGTCAAAGACGTGAACAGAAGCTATAATCTCCATCAAGGAACCAGGCTTTGGGGAATTCCCATTGCAACTTCCCCCAAGAATACTTGCATGCCCCTTGAGAAAGTCAGGTGAAGGGCTCTTGCCATACAGTTCCTGCTTTTCCCACCATTACCTACTATGTCAATCCCCTGTATGTGGTGGGAACCCCAAGTCTGGCTTTCTCATGGGAATTCTTCTTGCCTTCATCCCAAGAACTCTAATACCTGTCTCACTACCAGAAGAGTTAAAACCTAAAAGAAGAAAGAGATCTTGCCTTGTTCTTTAAAGTAGTTTCCTGAAATCTAGAGTCAAACCTAGAAGAGAAGAGATGGGATTCAGTTCAGTTCAGTTCAGTTGCTCAGTTGTGTCTGACTCTTTGCGACCCCATGAATCGCAGCACGCCAGGCCTCCCTGTAGAATTTTTAAAAATCTTAGATGAGCTTTCGATTACCCAACATGACTAGAAAAGATGGGCTTTCACTGAGATAATACTATAGCTAATACTTTCTGAATATTCATTGGAAGGACTTATACTGAAGCTGAAACTCCAATACTTTGGCCACCTGATGCGAAGAACTGACTCATCTGAAAAGACCCTGAAGCTGGGAAAGATTGAAGGCAGGAGGAGAAGGGGATGACAGAGGATGAGATGGTTGGATGGTATCACTGACTCAATGGAAATGAGTTTGAGTAAACTCTGGGCGCTGGTGATGGACAGGGAGGCCTGTTGTGCTGCAGTCCATGAGGTCACAAAGAGTCGGACACAACTGAGCAACTGAACTGAACTGAATACTTTTCAAAAGTTTAATATATTAGGCACTGTGATTTAAATAGGGTAATCCAGTGAACCGTCACAACAATCTCTTAAATCATTATTTTAATTGTAAGGAAGCTAAATTTGCCACCTCAAAACATGTCTCTTCCGCATGAGGATTATTTTAGGCTGGTTGCTTTTGAAAAAGAAAAATCTCAGTAAGAGCTTTTACTACCTTCCCCTGAATAGCTTTGTAGGATTTAGATAGGGGCTTATCCCAGGAAAAGCCCCTGGTGCTGGGAAAGATTGAAGGCAGGAGGAGAAGGGGATGACAGAGGATGAGATGGTTAGATAGCATCACTGACTCAATGGACATGAGTTTGAGCAGGCTCTGGGAGATAGTGAAGGGCGGGGAGCCTGGCATGCTGCTGCAGTCCGTGAGGTTATAAAGAGTAAGACATGACTTAGTGATGAAACAACTTATCGCAGGAAGGGAGCCATCTCCAGAGCCAACCATAACTATAAGGAGTCAGACAGGTACTCAGCAGGGCCTGCTTGATCAGTCATCTCTGCATCCCATTATCTCTGCATCATAATAAACATTTGTTGACCAAACATTTGTTTTTTTCCCATTTTCCTATAAATTGCTTTCTTCCCCTTTGAGGTCTAAAACCCCTACCCCTTCTCCTTTCAGATAGCCTATAAGCCTCAATTGCCAGACTTATCCTGGGGTGTCATTTTTCTTATGGGACCCCTGTATGTGTATAATTAAAATATTGATTTTCTCCTATTAATAAATCTCATGTCAATTTAATTCTTAAACCAGCCAGAACATAAAAGGGTAAGAGGGAAATATTTTCCAATACAATTATTATTACTCCCATTTTATAGATGTGGAAACAGATGCATTAAAAGTTAAGCAACTTTTCTGTAGTCACACAACTAACATATGTCAGAACCAGGCAGTTCAGGTCTTCCCTATTAATCACCACAGTCTTCTACCTCTACAAAATAAAAGTTACAAAAGGAGACACAGATGGGTGTTTAAAGGAGAAGATTGGAAAAACAAAAACATTTCATATTACTGTCCTACTGAGATCAGCTGTTCAAAAAACTGATTACATGTCAATAGGATAGGCTTAATCAATTTTTAATAAAATAATGTTAATTATGAAGGGACTAGGGACCATCTACTCATATCATTTTTACATATTCTCATATTTCTAGATATAAAACATTGTCATTTACTTTATCCTTTCTATTGTATTAACTGAAAATAATATAAAGTTAAATACAGACACATTTCCTATTTAATGCTCAGTAGATGCTCAGTAATATTTTAAAAAGATATTTAGTTAGTTCATCTAATTTTCTAATGAAAACCCTAAATTTATTACTAATTAAGACATGAACACTTGACTTGGGAATAAATGGTCCAGTTTCTTTCTAAGAATGGAAAGAAATTTGGTTAAAAGGCACATAATTCCCAGCATCTCCAACATTTAAAGTCAGTTACAATGGTTTTTATCTCTAGCTCGTTGATAATAATGGGTGAGTTTTCCCAAAAGGTCTCTCAAAACTCTGATTTGCAGAATTCTGTCTGAGCTTAAACGACTCAGTTAAAAATGTACTCTTCAGAAAGAATACTGTCATCCATCTCACTGATTATCATAGATAATCTACTGCATTTAGCTAAAATGAGAAAAATTTCAATTGCTTGATCAATCCTGTAATGCCTACCTGTGAGCCTCTAATTCTGGGCTATGTTCAGTCTCTTAGTGTAGATGTTTATTTTCTTGCTCATAATCTAAAAATGAATATATATAAAACCTAAGGCTTCTCATGTGTTGTTTCCTCTCCTTATTAACTGGGGAGTCAGTACTTCCTTCGGCCTTGCCCTTGTTTCAAATGTGTTATGAAAGGCAGGTTCCTTCTCCTCCTCGCTGACCTGCTCTAATTGGAACTCATTTTGTGTCCCGGCCTCTCTGACCACCCCCCAGGCTTCTGCTGTTTCCTTCCTCTTGTCCTTGCTGATCTGCCCTTGTTCTATCCAGCCGGTAATTGCTTTTTGCATTTCAGATCTTAAAAACAGTCCAATGCTCTACAGGCGACCTCCTACTGTTTTCTTATCTTTCTTCTCATCAGCATGGGTATCTCTATGCTTTGCCTTTAATATTGTCACGTGTTTTTTTTGTTTTTTTTTTTTTAACTTTTAAAGAAATTCCCAGAACTAGTTTTCACTACTTTTCCTCTGAGTGGCAGTGTCCAGCGGAGAGTCCCCTCAAACACACTAACCTCAGCCATGACTGTTTTAATCCCTCTCTGAACTGTGATCCTTGGTATCTCCCCTTCCTTAGTAACTGTCATCAGCTCCACCCCCCACTACAAGTGTCTGAACAGCTAACTCAGATCTGTAATTACTCTACTTGCCGTGTACTGAATTACTGATGTGCTTGTAGCCTCTTCCACGGAAAGTCATTTGTATAACTTCAACCAAATATTATCCCCATTGTGATGAGGCCAAGAAAGTACAACTAAAGCTATACAATACAGAACATTTTCTCCCAATGGCTGTACTTTCTACAATCTGGTTATTTTTGCTAATAAATGTCCTTTTATAAAATTTCCTATTCTTTATCCTAGTTCAGCTAATCATTTTATTTCTATTTACATACTTCTAAGCAGCTTTACACATACACAGCACTGTCAGAGCAGTAAAGAAAACTGAAATCAAAACATGGTGTGGTATTTGCCCCAAGAGCTTACAATCTATTTTTGAATTTCCAGTATTTTTCAAAACTGCCCTAAATGAGCCTTCTAGGAGAAAGCCTGAATATATGATAGTATTATAATGGCAATAACTGCAGAACCCAGACAACTCAGAAATAAATTTATTTTATCCCAGACATAGCTATCAGGGTTGTGAATATGTAAATAGGTTTCGTCCTTTCACACCCGAATGAATGGATTATATCCTGCAGAAAACTGCTTGGTTTGAGAGATTTAACTAAGACAGGAATGCAAGAATTTTCTTAGGACAAACAGGATTACACCATTTCAAAAATGTATGAATACGCCCCAGTCACCGAACTTAACATTAATTGGTTGGATTTTCTTGCTGTATTTCTGGGTGACTTTCGAATACAGCAGTGAATAAATATCATAATCATGATGGAATTCTTTGGTGGAGGGGAATGGTGGTACGTAAACCCAGAAATCTTGGGACAAACAAGCAAGTGGAAACCTAGGATCACATACCCAGTGTTTTTTTATGAGAAACTTTGCTGAAGCCATTCAGGGCTAAAAATATCTCCAAAGATGACTGCCTATAAGTATATGCATTAAAAATTAAGAGAAATAAGAATTTTAAGCTCTCTGAGGGCAGGAAATACTTTCTATTTTGGTGGGGACTATGTTCTGGTCACTGTTAGGTAGATAATCATCCTGCCTTCCACGTGGTTCTCACCTCATCTGTGACTTACAGCTCACCACCTGCCTGCCCTAGGTGCTCTCTGCCCCCAAGCCTCCCCACTCCGGTCACTCCCTAGCAGAAATTCTATGCTACCCTCAGGTATTGCAATGACATCTCTGACTTCACCACCAGACTAATAATTCTTGGATGGTGTCTTTGAGTCCTCAATCCCCAGGGCTTTGCACAGAGCCTGACACAAAATAGGTTTTTCAATAAATGCCGGTTGATTGAATAAATGAATTAAGGGATGGATAGATGGATGGAATTAATTGAACTGAACTAATCATAAATGGTAATTTTATGTTCTAAGCTTAATCACTGCTCGCTCTAACTCTCTCAGGAAATCTATTCATGTTCCTCATTTCTTTTCTCCCTAAACACACAGGCATCAATTGAATTATTTTAAAGGGTGCTGTGCTGATTAGAAATCCTTCTTTTGCTCCCCAAACAGAAATTGTAAAAGTTCTGCATGTGCATCGCCAAATATTTACTGCACAGCGTTAGCTGCTGTCATGCCACTTCAGATTTAAAATATATAAATGGACAACGTTGCTATTTGGTTCTATTGTAATCATTCAGATAGCCTTAATGTCTTTTTTTTTCCTCTATGAACATGTCTTCTATCAAAAAAGAATCATCTTTCAAAACACTCTGAAAGAACTTATGGTATCTTAGAGATTAAAAAGAGATTCATTTAATTCCACTTTGCACCTACAGAATGTTACTTCTGCTTGTATTAACAGTGAGCTTATTGATAGAATTTTTCTATGCCCCTATGCCAGGTATCCTGTCAGATTCATGAGCTATATGAGGACAAGAACAAAGGAAAGGTTAGTATCTAACCTCATGGATCCCACAGATCTAGTGATCCTGGATGGCTAGATAATGTTCTGGAAGCTTCCAGGTCAGAGGCACAGATGGAAAGGCATCCATCCCTCTATCCCTGCACCTTGCTCTTCACAGATATTCAGTGCACTATTTAACTAGCCCCATGCATAGGCTACCACCTGCAAACTACTGCCGTCCACCACACACCAAGTCTTACATAAAAGGGGAAATTGAGCTCTTATTCAACAAAATAATTATTGAGTAACTCTTAGGACAAAATGCAGAGCACCAGAGGCATAAGGCAGTTTTACATCAGTCTTTTAATGTCTTCCTGTCAAGCTACAGGATGGGAAGGGGGGTGGCTGGGGGATCAGGAAATAGGTGCTTGTCAAGAAGAACACAATTGAAGTCAGAAACCAGAATCAACTATTAAAAACAATTAAATCAGAATTTTTTATGTTACAAGGAAAATCATTCATGCTTTACCTTCCCATAAAAGAAAAATCACAATGAATATAAATTTATGGTAACACAGATAGATGGTAAAAGAAAGACATGTTTTCCATTTTTTTCCCTTGAAGCATACATATGAATTTAATTATACAAAGTCAGTGGTATCAAGAAAGTAGTAAATGAGTTTTGTTTGCAAAATTTCAATTTGCAAATGGAGCCAATTATAGGAACATAGAGGGATTTATTGGCTAATCTTCTAGATAACTGAATGATAGTTTAATTTCAAGTATATATATAGTCATTTTCTCACCAAGAATAACTTTCTTTTCCTGGAATATCTGGCACACTGTGCTTTTTGGTCATTAAACAAGTAGAATGTACAAATGTGTTCTTAATGTTTTACAAAAGGCAATTCACCAAAAGTCTTAAAGAAATAAAGCAGTGACCTGTAGTAAAGTATTATATTTTAACACAAGACTTCGTTGCCATAATGGGGAAATTTATCTTGCTTTAAACCATAGATTATCATGGATTCATTCTCATCAAATGACATGAAACATGATCCAAGACTCTCCTTGGCCCTCCTATGGGAAATTCAGTTGAAATGAAATCAGTTACTGTCTTCTTACTCAATTTCTAAAACTCAAGAAAAGGTTAGATTTGGGCGTGGTCTGCTCTCACTTGAAACACAGTGTATGTGAAATACGAAGGGAATAAAAAAGACGTTTATTTGAAACTTTCATACTGGAAGATGAGGGCTCTCACATATTTACTAATGGTAGAGTAGCTTTCATTGTAAGGTTCCTGTTTTGAATTCTGCCTAAATCAGCAGTGATCAGAATTGTTACCAAGCAGTGAATCCATGAAAAAAATCTAAGAAAAATGATTATTTTTCACACTGCTGAATTGTTGGCACAATGGACAACCCATGTGGCAAGGAGAGAGTAAACATAGGCCCAAAGAAGGAATTAACCTTTTAGAGTTTTTTTTTTTTTTTTCCTTCTACAACACTCAGTGATGGCAAGACAGTAATAGTATCAGGATGATGCCCATCAATAAGGCTTGGTTAAATCCAACATTTCTAAATCTAGACCTAAATTCAACTATTCAAGTGCAATCATTTATCTAATTCTCATGTTGTGAAACATTGGGGGAGAGGTCATTCTATGGGTCAGTTAAGCAGAAACTTAAGACATGCCTATATCCTAAAGTATGGAAAGTAATCAGGCAATAAAATTAACAACAACAACAAAAAAATAAAATTAAAAACAATGGAAACAGTGACAGACTTTATTTTCTTGGGCTCCAAAACCACTGCAGATGGTGACTGCAGCCATGAGATTAAAAGATGCTAGCTTCTTGGAAGAAAAGCTATGACAAAAAAAAGACAGCATGTTCAAAAGCAGAGAAATTATTTTAATGACAAAGGTCCATCTAGTCAAAGCTATGGTTTTTCCAGTAGTCATGTATGGATGTGAGAGTTTGACCATAAAGAAAGCTGAGTGTCGAAGAACTGATGCTTTTGAACTGTGGTGTTGGAGAAGACTCTTGAGAGTCCCTTGGACTGCAGGGAGATCCAATCAGTCCATCCTAAAGGAAATCAGAAGTGAATATTAATTGGAAGGACTGATGTTGAAGCTGAAGCTCTAATACTTTAGCCACCTGATGCTAAGAACTGAGTCATTGGAAAAGACCCTGGTTCTGGGAAAGATTGAAGTTAGGAGGAGAAGGGGATGACAGAGGAAGAGATAGTTGGATGGCATCACCGACTTGATGGACATGAATTTGCGCAAGCTCCAGGCATTGATGATGGACAGGGAAGCTTGGCAGTCTGCAGTCCATGGGGTCGCGAAGAGTCGGACATCACCGAATGACTGAACTGAACTGAATAACATTTAAAAAGAAATCTCTAGGAAAGTTTAGAGTAAGAAAAATTACTTCCACCTCTCATGCTTCAGTAAATGCAACAGAGAGAAAAATCTAGGTTGTGTCTTCAGTTCAGTTCAGTTCAGTCGCTGAGTCATTTCCGACTCTTTGTGACTCCATGGACTGCAGCATGCCAGGCCTCCCTGTCCATCACCGACTCCCAGAATTTATTCAAACTCATGTCCATTGAGTTGGTGATTCCATCCAACCATCTCATCCTCTATTGTCCCCTTCTCCTCCCACCTTCCATCTTTCCCAGCTTCAGGGTCTTTTCGAATGAATCAGTTCTTTGCATCAGGGAGCCAAAGTATTGGAGTTTCAGCTTCAGCATCAGTCCTTCCAATGAATATTCAGGACTGATTTCCTGTAGGATGGACTGGTTGGATCTTCTTGCTGTCCAAGGGACTCTCAAAGTCTTCTCCAACACCACAGTTCAAAAGCATCAATTCTTCGGCGCTCAACTTTATAGTCCAACTCTCACATCCCATCCATACATGATTACTGGAAAAACCATAGCTTTGACTAGATGGACCTTTGTTGGCAAAGTAGTCTCTGCTTTTTAATATGCTGTCTAGGTTGGTTAAAACTTTTCTTCCAAGGAGCAAGCGCCTTTTAATTTCATGGCTGTGGTCACCATCTGCAGTAATTTTGGAGCCCCCAAAAATAAAGTCTGTCACTGTTTCCACTGTTTCCTCATCTATTTGCCATGAAGTGATGGGACTAGATGCCAAGATCTTAGTTTTTGAATGCTGAGTTTTAAGCCAGCTTTTTCAATCTCCTCTTTCATTTTCATCAAGAGGCTCTTTAGTTCATCTTCACTTTCTGCCATAGGGTGGTGTCATCTGCACATCTGAGGTTATTGATATTTCTCCTGGCAATCTTGCTTCCAGCTTGTGCTTCATCCAGCCAAGGGTTTCTCATGATGTACTCTGCATATAAGTTAAATAAGCAGGGTAACAATATACAGACTTGACGTACTCCTTTCCCTATTTGGAATCTGATCTCATGGACCACAGCCTTGTCTAGCTCAATGAAACTGTGAGCCATGCCATGTAGGGCCACCCAAGATGGACGGGTCATGGTGGAGAGTTCTGATTAAACGTGGTCCACTGGAGATGGGAATGGCAAACCACTTAAGTATTCTTTCCTTGAGAACCCCATGAACAGTATGAAAAGGCAAAAAGATAGGACTGAAAGATGGACTCCCCAGGTCAGTAAGTGCCCAATATGCTACTGGAGATTGGTGGAGAAATAACTCCAGAAAGAATGAAGAGACAGAGCCAAAGCAAAAGTAAAGCCAAGTTGTGGATATAACTGGTAACAGAAGTAAAATCTTATGTTGAAAAGAGCAATATCACATAGGAACCTGGAATGTGAGGTCCTTGAATCAAGTAAATTGGAAGTGGTCCAACAGGAGATGGCAAGAGTGAACATCAACATTTTAGGAATTAGTGAACTTAAATGGAGTGGAATGGGTGAATTTAACTCAGATGACCATTATATCTACTACTGTGGGCAAGAATACTTAAGAAGAAATGGAGTAGACATCATAGTCAACAAAGAGTCTGAAATGCAGTACTTGGATGCAATCTCAAAAGAGACAGAATGAACTCTTTTCGTTTCCAAGGCAAACCATTCAGTATCACAGTAATCCAAGTCTATGCCATGACCAGTAACGCTGAAGAAGCTGAAGTTGAATGCTTCTATGAAGACCTACAAGACCTTCTAGAACTAACACCCAAAAAAAGATTTCCTTTTCATTATAGGGGACTAGAATGCAAAAATAGGAAGTAAACAGATACCTGGAGTAACAGGCAAATTTGGCCTGGGAATATAGAATGAAGCAGGGCAAAGGCTAATGCACTGGTCATAGCAAACACCCTCTTCCAACAACACTAGGAAAGACTCTACACATGGACGTCACCAGATGGTCAATACCAAAATCAGATTGATTATATTCTTTGCAGCCAAAGGTGCAGAAGCTCTATACAGTCAGCAAAAACAAGACTGGGAGCTGACTGTGGCTCAAATCATGACATCCTTATTGGCAAATTCAGACTTAAATTGAAGAAAGTAGGGAAAACCACTAGACCATTCAGGTACGACCGAAATCAAAACCCTCACGATTATACAGTGGAAGTGAGAAATAGATTCAAAGGATTAGATCTGATAGACAGAGGTTCATGACATTGTACAGGAGGCAGGGATCAAGACCATAGCCAAGAAAAAGAAATGTAAAAAGGCCAAATGGTTGTCTGAGGAGGCCTTACAAATAGCTGTGAAAAGAAGAGAAGTGAAAGGCAAAGGAGAAAATGAAAGATATACCCATCTGAGTGAAGAGTTCCAAAGAATAGCAAAGAGATAAGAAAGTCTTCCTCCGTGATCAATGCAAAGAAATAGATGAAAACAATAGAATTGGAAAGACTAGAGATCACTTCAAGAAAATTAGAGATATCAAGGGAACATTTCATGCAAAGATAGGCACAATAAAGGACAGAAATCGTAGGGACCTAACAGAAGCAGAAGATATTAAGAAGAGGTGGCAAGAACACACAGAACTATACAAAAAAGATTTTCACAACCCAGATAATCACAATGCTATGGTCACTCACCTAGAGCCAGACATCCTGGAACGTGAAGTCAAGTGGGCCTTAGGAAGCATCACTATGAACAAAGCTAGTGGAGGTGATGGAATTCTACTTGAGCTATTTCAAATCCTAAAAGATGATGCTGTGAAAGTGCTGCACTCAATATGCCAGCAAATTTAGAAAAGTCAGCAGTGGCCACAGGACTGGAAAAGGTCAGTTTTCATTCCAACCCCAAAGAATGCTCAAACTACCGCACAATTGCACTCATCTCACACTCTAGCAAAGTAATGTTCAAAATTCTCCAAGCCAGGCTTCAACAGTATGTGAACTGTGAACTTCCAGATGTCCCAGCTGGATTTAGAAAAGGCAGAGGAACCAGAGGTCAAATTGCCAACACCTGTTGGATCATCGATAAAGCAATAGACTTCCAGAAAACATTTACTTCTGCTTTATTGACTACGCCAAAGACTTTGACTATGTGGATCACAACAAGCTGTGGAAAATTCTTAAAGATATGGGAATACCAGACCACCTGACCTGCCTCCTGAGAAATCTGTATGGAGGTCAGGAAGCAACGGTTAGAACTGGACATGGAACAACAGACTGGGTCTTCAGAAACTTAAGAGAAATTCACTGTTCGTGGATATAGGAAATGCAGGGTAAAATGGGGGTATTATAGTCAAGGATATTATGTGGTTTCTATGGGTTTATTATGCAGGACAAAAACAACAAACATTTAAAATTTCTTCATCTCCTACCACTTGATTTTATCCCTATTCAGCTTCTCTCTGCTACCTTCAAGCTCTAAGTAAGATTACCCAACTGTACGATGATAAGTTAATTGAAAAGAGAGGGAGAGAGAAAAAAGACAAAGGAAACTGAACAGCAAAATCCAGGAACATTAGGAGCAGAGAAGCATTTTCTCAGAAGCTTTAAAATGGGGGCAGTGCCCTATGAAAGCTTTGAGTAAGAGGCATTTATCCCCCAACAATCACAGGAGGTTTCACTCTCTTCTACAGAGTATATGCTGCTGAGGTTCCAAGAAGTGAGTGAGTAACCTTGATAAGGTTGAAGGGAATCAGAATACAGCATCCTAAAATACACCAGTTTAGTGGAAGGATTATTTTGAGTTGAAGGCAATTGAGAAGCAACAGACTTAAACATAGCTCTCCACTCTGCCCTCCCCTTATTCACATACACTGGACTTTTCATCAGCCCAGAGATGGGCACCCAGGGTATCATAAAAAACCTTACAGAAAATTCTTCTCTTCCATTAGTGTTCTTGTATATTTACTTTCCCACAGTTTGCTGTCCCCAAAGCCTAAACCTCTTTTCCTTTTTCTTGTCACTTTTCTCAAGTTTATTGTTCTTTGTTATAATGGTATATAAGCCCCAGATTCCAGCCACTTCTTTTGGGTCTTCAGTCTTTTTCTGTGAAGGTGCCATATGTGTATTATGTAACAAACCATTTATCCTACTAATGTGCCTTTTGTCAGTTTAATTTGCATTGTCCCAGATACTGAACATAAAAACCTAGAACAGAAAGTAAGAGAAAGTATGTTCCCTTCTCTACAAGGCTGTGTGGCTGGTAAGTGCCCAGATTCAAGCACAGATTAAACTGATTCCAAGCTGATGACCTTCTCTACACTAAATGTCTTCCCTTTGCATGGGCAAGAAAGTATGTGGTGTGTACTGTGG
This sequence comes from Cervus canadensis, assembly GCF_019320065.1. Classification (NCBI taxonomy): domain Eukaryota; kingdom Metazoa; phylum Chordata; class Mammalia; order Artiodactyla; family Cervidae; genus Cervus; species Cervus canadensis. The sequence continues at coordinate 73,409,429 of NC_057392.1, forward strand.
ATGAAGCGTAGGGTAAAACAAGAACAGAAGTATATGCTTAAGAAGGGGTCAATAACAGAGGGTCAGAATATCTTAGTAGGAATAAAAGGAAGTGTTGTCAGGTATAAATGAAGTAACTAGTATTCCTCCAGCATCCTTAGTAAAAAAAGAATATTAGATCCTAAAAGTTAGCAACAGGAAATGGTGTGCAAAGTGGTGATTTAAGTCACATAATGGAGAAACCAAAGGAAATTTCTTGCCATTATGACGGCATAGAAACCTGTTGGAGTCATGCTGCAAAGGTATGAATAAATGTCCCCCATTTTGCCAACCTAGGCTCCACTGGTGCTGTTTCTCAGAATCATTCTCCACATGTCTGGGTACCACTCTGTTGCTTGCAGTGGTCCCAAGATGATCCATCTGGAGCCTGCCTTTTCAATTGTACAACAGGGGGATAGCACCTTCCCAGTGTTGATGCAGCAAGTACAATAGACAAATTCATGCCTAAGTGAAACCTTCTCTTTTCTCTCATGTAATCAGAAGAATCAGGGGAGGAGGTGAAGGGGGGAGAAAGCACTGAAAAAGAAAAAACTCAGGAGACCCATTACTTCAACTGTCTGAAGTATTTTGCAAAAGACATAAATACATCTGAAATACATTTCCTAATATTTATAGGCTATTTTAAGACACATCTCTTAGGAATCAAGAGAGTAGCCTTTTCAGTAAAGCTGTCTCATTTCCATCTCAGCAATTATTGTCTAAGAATGAGAGAGAACACCACATTCAGCATGTTTTGATTGCATTTATTTCTTCTGTCTTCGTGTCATCTTCAAGCTCACCTCTTGTGATTTAATGACTTAACTTTGCTTATGGCAAAGGCTCAATGTACCTTTTATTTAAGCTGAGAATTCAGTGCTTAAAAAGAGACCTAAGCAAAACATTTTACAGACTATTCCTGAGAGAGCTCAGAATTAAACTGCTAAATGTTCTACTATAAAGAAATTTTGTTAAAATCAGCAGGGAAGTAGATGTTCGCCATTTATCAGTTTTTCTAGATGCATTTTTTTTTATGCATGGGAAGCATAATTAGAAGCCTCTATAGGTGGAAAGTCTTACAGTACATTTTATCAGAATGTGAGTGCTCAGTTGTGTCCAACTCTTTGTAACATCATGGGCTATAGCCACTAGGCCCCTCCTTCCATGGAACTTCCCAGGCAAGGATATTAGAGTGGCTTGATGTCCCAACCCAGGGATTGAACCCTTGTCTCCTGCATTAGCAAGAGGTTCTTTACCACTGCACCACCTGGGACACCCTATTTAATCAGAGTGGTGCTCTTTAATTTGAAATTTTGAGAGCATTTTACAGAGATGATCTACTAGCAATAATAACTAGCATAACTTTACATATTTTAACATAGAACTATGTGTAGAAGAGAGAAAGCACTTACAAAATTCACTAGACTTAGGGAACATTGTACCCATTATCTCAATCACTGGAGCGTGCAAGCATGCTAAGTCGCTTCAGTCGCGTCTGCCTCTTTGCGACCCTACGGGCTGCAGCCCTCCAGGCTCCTCCGTCCATGGGATTCTCCAGGCAAGAATACCAGAGTAGGTTGCCATGCCTTCCTCCAGGGTCTCTTCCCAACCCAGGGATCAAACTCGAGTCTCATGTCTCCTGCATTGGCAGGTGGGTCTTTTACCACTAGCGCCACCTGGGAAGTGCCTCGATTACTGGGAAATATGTGCAAGTAGGTCAACAATTATATCTTATATGTCAGAAGGTAAACAAGGATGGAAAAATGTATACTGGGTACAGTGACTGGACTTTACATTTTCAGAGTGCTTCTTAGTTTTACAAATAAATTTACATGTAGTCCCTCATGTAATTTCATTACAGTTCTCTCCTTACACTAGAGATAAGGCAGTTCAGATTAGGAAGAACAGAGCTTTGCTTGAGACCCTCTATGTGGTGACTGTCACCCACACCCTTCTGAGTCCAGGGACTATCCTCTGTTCTGTGGCTACCTGCTGGGCTTCCCCATGAAACTTCTGTGTGATGGAGCCAGTCACCTCAGCTTTCTGAACTGTCTCTGTGAATTGAGGTAGTTTTTTCCAGATAACTAATTCATCTTCTCCCAAAGCTATATGAACTGTGCAAAATTCTACTCTAATCAGGAGGAAAAGAGTCTAAGTTGCAACCTAAGCAAAATGTGTGCTTTGTGAGAGAAAAGAATTATGACTTTTATAAACAATCATACCACTTTATAGAATGCTGAGGTCCCTGAAGACAGCTGGCTGAGGCTCCTTCCTCTTCCTTCCTCCTCCCTTTTGATTTTTATTTATAAGACAAAGTAAAAAACTTGCCTCTTTCTGAAAGTGCTTAGGGGTATCCTATTTGTACACTGGTGCAGTAGTATTTAAACCAAGTCATGAACTACTTATGGCAGATAAAAATAATTTAGGGAGATATATCACCTTTTAAAAATAAAATAGAACTTAATAAAAATATCAGAGTATATCCTATTAAGAAAAATTAGTCAAATTTAGAAGAAATGAGTAAAATATTTGGGCACTATGCTTTTCAACATTATATGAGGGTATTGTTTGAGAGGTCCAAACAAGTATTACCTAAAGGAATAAACTTTGACGCTGCTACTAATGTAAAGTCCCAGATTCAGTGAAAGTATACATTAACTTGTAGGTTTTGTACAGTAGCTACACTAATAATTTCTGTCCAGTAGAAAAGATAACTCTTAAAGTTAGAGTTGATTATACTATAGCACATTGGCTAGTTTTATATCTAACTTAGCCATTTCAATATCTTGTTGTCTATAAATACCCAGCTCCTCAAATAATCTTTTAACCAATCTCAACATCGTATTGGTTTCCTCAATAAGTAATAAGCTGAATGAAATATAAATATATATATATATATATATATATATATATATATATAATTAGGGGTTAGGGTTTCATTTTATTTTTTGTAGGAAAATTATATCTTTAACTTTAAAAATATTACACTTTGACAATCCTATGAAATAAAGATAAGTACTATTTTGTAAAACTTTTGGTTTCAAGTCTAGAGATGAATATAAGAGGTCACACTGTAAATTGTATTTCTTTGTGGATCTTGTTCAAAAGAGTTTGAAAGCTTCTGAATTAGAAATTTTATCCCATGACCTCTTGAATCACCTCTATTTCTCCAATTCAAATGATTCTGCGTTATTGCTTCTCCTTATTTTTCATTTAAGCGTCAAGCAACCAATATTTTTTTCATGTTTCTCTAAGAATTACCTGCAAGAAGTCTAAATCCTGGGAGTAATTTTTAAAGTAACCAAAGTGTCAGACAACTGAGAACAAATCTCTTCCTGGGGTGGACAGTCCCCTGCGGTGTGAATTGGTGGTTAGGCCTGCAGCAGCAGCAGACTGTCAATTGCTTAAAGGAAGTGCTGCTCTATGGCCCCTGATTTGCAGGGAGAAGCTTGGGAAATATCAGAAAAAGGGTAAAAGCACAGAGATTACAAACCCAGAGTAAATACAGTGGTGGCACAAGTCATTTATTGACTTAGCACAAAATATCATGTGGCATTTTACAATAACAGCAAGATAACTATATGGGAATTCAATCCATAAATAACTGGAACCCCAGTAATAAAGACAGGAAATCAGGACACAAGTAGGCTATATTAAAGCCACAGCAAGAGGCCGGGCTTGGGATTTCCTCATTCAGACTTGGGTTCCATCTGCCTGTTGGCAACATTTTAACTTTGGCTTCTACAAAAAGCCTTCCTTGTGGCTTTTCTACTGGGAACACAGTTTCTCTTCTTTGAGTTTCAACCAAAACAAATGGGATACAAAAAGTTGGTGAAATTTTGATTGAAAACTCTGTGGCTGTTTCAGTTATTTGAGAATCTGCAATCAGAAATTACATTGTTCTAAGGAAGAAAAAAAATAATGCAGTGAATTGCAACTGGTAATATGGCGGATGCTTTGGAATTTGCTCTGATTTGTCATAAAATAGCATTGTTTTGTATACAGTCATCTTAACATTTCAGTCGAAATCTGTCATTTTTGCTGTTGTTTAAGAAAAAGTTCTCATTCACATTTTCTTTTTTCATGAGGTAATCCAGAATGCCTGTATCTGCAATAGGGCAGATTCTAAATCTGAAATTTTGACAGTGGGTAAACTGGACAGATAGTATTATGTAAAGTTCTTCAGCATCATGATTCATTCCTGTTATAAGAAAACAGTAAATAGCCATAATTATTGAGATAGTAAACGACATGTTACATAAAATACCTTTCTGATAAGAGGAATTATATAGTACTTTCAGTATATTATAGCAGAGATGCTATTTAACTACATCTATGGTCTAGTTTCATGTCACAAGTTGACTCATTGGAAAAGACCCTGATGCTGGGAGGGATTGGGGGCAGGAGGAGAAGGGGACGACAGAGGATGAGATGGCTGGATGGCATCACCGACTCGATGGACATGAGTTTGAGTAAATTCCGGGAGTTGGTGATGGACAGGGAGGCCTGGCGTGCTGCGATTCACGGGGTCGCAAAGAGTCGGACACAACTGAGTGACTGAACTGAACTGAACTGATGGTCTAGTTGTTTTTCTTTTGCCAATGACTAGTCATATGACCTTTCATTGATCAAATCAATCTTCTCACTTCAATCTGCTCAATCCACAGATGAAACAAATAGTTCAATTTCCATACTTAGACAAATAATAATAAAAAAATAAGTGAAATAATATAACTGAATGTGTTTACAGGTCATAACATGCTGGAAAATATAACATGTTTTAACATATGTCTTAAGAAACATTTTACATTCATATTTGATGTTTCAATTAATGTGTTTATGGTTTACAATGTTAAACTTCAAGATTATAATGGATGTCCATCAAAAGTTATTAGCTTGGCAATATAAAGTTTAAGCAAAATTCCTGATTTCTTAGAATTCATTAAAATTTGAACAGCTATTTAGGAGTTAAAGGTCTCAAGGGCAGATTTAATAAAATGTACATCTAATCAAGTCAACAACCCTACATGGGATTCTCCAAAGTCAAACATTCTTAAAAGGAGAAAACAAACCTAGTGAGTTTTTCCTGAAAACTGAAGAGTTTTTGCAGTTTTCACAGGTTGGAAAAGGTAAGATTATATGAGGTTAAAGAGCATTTGAGGGCACAGAATCTAACATAGTATCTTTCATTATATTAAAAAAAAAAAAAAACCTGAAAAATTACATATGATATCCAATTTATTACCTAATGGCTTGCAGAAGAGACAGGGACAGTTAGCCCTCCGACAAGCCACTCCTTAACTATGGAAACAAGCAATAAAATGAAATTAATGCTCTCAGGTGGCAAGCAATGGTTTGGAACTTTATAACCCACAGAAACAACCAATTTTCTACTTCTCTGAAGACAGAGCTTCCATTAGGTCAACAAAGCATGACTTCTACAGCTGCCCCACAATCATATGCTGACCAGATGGCATCTGCCATAGAAGGATTTATGTATACAGAAGGCGTTAATACAGAAACAAAGATACTTCACAGTGCCTGTAAAATATGAAATGTGGCCGAGTAGCTCAGTGTCTGCTCCCTAGAATTGTCATAGATTTATCAAAGTTTCTAGAATAGTGAATAAACCACTTGCTGCCCAGCTGTAAAGCAAGCGCCATTGATCCATTACTGCATTTTGAAAAACAAGAAAACATATATATGAATATCTCTGCAGGTGATGGTTTGATTTAGACTAGGTTGAAGTGTTAAGAAAAAGGTATTTACAACAAAATTTTTAAGAAGTTAATGTTGTAAATATACCTGTGAAAATGCTTGTGGTGCTTAAAGGACCATTTTTGACTTGGCTGTGACTCTGAAAAAAATCAGATTTTATTGGTTTCTTAAGGCAGACAAGACAGACCTTCTCTCAGAATATATATATATGTATATATATACAGATATATATACACACACACACATGCATTAAGTTTTTTCTCTTTGTACAGAGAAGTGCCAAAACCATATCTCTTTAAAGGTATCTTATAATAATTGAAAATATTTACATGACTGTGGATAAGCCTCACAACAAATAACTCTGTAAACTGAGTCAGTATGTCAGTCAGTCAGTTAAGTCACTCAGTCGTGTCCGACTCTGCGACCCCATGAACCGCAGCACACCAGGCCTCCCTGTCCATCACCAACTCCCGGAGTTTACTCAAACCCATGACCATCGAGTCGGTGACGCCATCCAACCATCTCATCCTCTGTCGTACCTTCCTCCTCCTGCCCCCAACCCCTCCCAGCATCAGGGTCTTTTCCAATGAGTCAACTCCGCATGAGGTGGCCAAAGGATTGGAGTTTCAGCTTCAGCATCAGTCCGTCCAATGAACACCCAGGACTGATCTCCTTTAGGATGGACTGGTTGGATCTCCTTGCAGTCCAAGGGACTCTCAAGAGTCTTCTGCAACACCACAGTTCAAAAGCACCAATTTTTCAACTTTCTTCACAGTCCAACTCTCACATCCATACATGACCACTGGGAAAACCATAGCCTTGACCAGACGGACCTTTGTTGGCAAAGTAATGTCTCTGCTTTTTAATATGCTGTCTAGGTTGGTCATAACTTTCCTTCCAAGGAGTAAGCGTCTTTTAATTTCATGGCTGCAATCACCATCTGCAGTGATTTTGGAGCCCAAAAAATAAAGTCTGACACTGTTTCCACTGTCTCCCCATCTATTTCCCATGAGGTGATGGGACCACATGCCATGGTCTTAGTTTTCTGAATGTTAAGCTTTAAGCCAACTTTTTCACTCTCCTCTTTCACTTTCATCAAAGGGCTTTTTAGTTCCTCTTCACTTTCTGCCCTAAGGGTGGTGTCATCTGCATATCTGAGGTTACTAATATTTCTCCCAGCAATCTTGATTCCAGCTTGTGCTTCTTCCAGCCCAGCGTTTCATATGATGTACTCTGCATATAAGTTAAATAAGCAGGGTGACAATATACAGCCTTGACATACTCCTTTTCCTATTGGGAACCGGTCTGTTGTTCCATGTCCAGTTCTAACTGTTGCTTCCTGACCGGCATACAGGTTTCTCAAGAGGCAGGTCAGGTGGACTGGTATTCCCATCTTTTTCAGAATTTTCCACAGTTTATTGTGATCCACACAGTTGAAGGCTTTGGCATAGTCAATAAAGTGTACTACAGCCTATTTTATATGCCTCAAAAGTCAAAATTTCAAAAAGTACAATAGTCTTCCTTATGATTACCTAGCTTATAACTACTAGAACCAATTTCAAATTTCATTCAAAAGCAAATGAGCTTTAATTTAGAAAATATTTTTGTATATATTAATCTGAATTACTAAAGTTGCACTATATTTATCTGGGATGATATTTCAAGGATATATAGTGAACTATAAACCTGGTAATTTTAAAATATCTTTACCCTTCATCAAAGACAGAATATCCATGCTTCCCTAGAAGAAATATTTGAAAACAGCACACCAAGCCTAATTATTAACACCAGCGAGGCAAAGAGTTGCTACAATTTTTCAAGAATGTGTCAGTGGCCAGAGTATCCAAAAGAAAACCTTAATTTAATGACAATCAATTTCTTCCAGTTTCTTCCTCTCAGAAGGTATGAGAAAGGTCTTTCTTGTTTCATTGTTCCCTTCCTACAATAAGCAGAAAGGATATCAATTATTTTTGCCAGACAGGCTGTCACTGCCCCTGGTAAGTAAATACGTTTTTAGAAGGCTTCATCTGAAAGAAGTAAAATATATGTCACTTTCCTAATCAGCTGTCAGGAATCTTTTATTCTAACATGTTTTCAGAGAGGAAGATAGAATTGCCATTTTAGAAAAGTGATGGAAACTTTGGGTATTTTCTGAAAAAAACATTTCAAAAGAAGATGGTCTTCAAACATGTGGCCACAGAGACAAAGTGCTTTTCCTTTTCCAGAGAAGATCGAAAAAAAATGAAAAGACTTAGAGGGAGTGCCTGATTTTATTCTGAAGTGTGACAAAAATGGTAAGCAGTAAATCATTAAGTATCTGATTTGGTGAATAAATAAGAGAGGACCAAGAGGTCTTGTATACTAACTGCACGGGTAATTATTATACATTTATGGTTCTGGGTCTGGGGTGTTTCATTCACAAAAGGCAGGCTTGAGCCAAATAGTGGAGGGCTCTTTATGCCTGGATAACTTGAAGAACAAACAGACAAATAAAAGCAAACAGTCCACTCCATGTCTCCTCTGCCCATAAACTGTGCTCTATATTTACATGTTCAAGAATGAAATGTGAATGTGTTCCTAAAAGAATTCAGATACTCAGAGACCACCCAAGAAAACAGAATAAACACAGAAGCGCAATGAATTGTTTCTTTTGATCAATCTTATTAATAGCGAGCAAAATGAGAGCTGACAAGAAAAATATTGACAACTGGCATTCTGTATACCTAACACCCTTGGTGCTTCATCACACATTGAACAGGAAAAAAAAAAAAAAGAAGGACAATTTGGAGCCCATTCTGGTCAATCTAACCCACAAAACAAAAAGTAAGGGCAAAGACAAGAAGGAAAATGGTCAATATGAATTTATAAGCAATGTTGCCATTATCTGGTTCCCCATCATATTTTGTTTGCCTGTAAAAAAAAAAAAAAAAACACCTCAGTTTTACTGTGATTCTGTAACTTAAACCACTTTAATAGGAGAGTGAATTTTTGTGCTGCTCTGTGACATGATTATGCTGTGAAACTGCAAAATATCTGCTCCCTCTCTGATCTGAATTCTTTCATGGCTTTAAAGTGGCTGACAACTTCTCAGGAAAGTGGGCTAAGGACAAATGAAATTATTTTAGCTTGACATATTTATTTCTAAAACAAGAAATATAACTTTTCTCTTTGCCATGTCAGGTTGGTTTTCCTGCACTTATCCATTTAATCATGGATTCTGTTGTATTCCTAACAGTCACAGCTGTCAAAAATACTCTTGAAATTGTCAATCTTTGGTCAAGATGAAAATCTGAAGATTAATGAAAAGAGCAAAACTATATTTTTAAATGGAAAGAGGAAATGATGAGTGTTCTGGGTCATGCTGTCAATATATTTAAAGGACATTATATTCTTAGTGGAATCCAACAAGAAAAGCACAATGCCTAAATACCTGACATGAGGCTAAAAACTTTCTTAGAGAAACGACCTTTTCTATACTCTAGAGAGTTCATACTTCACATATATATGTGCATGCTCAGACACTTCAGTCATGTCCAACTGTTTGCGACCCTATGGACTGTAGCCAAGCAGGCTCTTCTGTCCGTGGGATTCTCCAGGAGAGGATACTGGAGTGGGTTACCATGTCTCATCCAGGGGATCTTCCCCACCCAGGGATCAAATCTGCATCTCCTCCTGCATTGCACATGGCTTCTTTACTGCTGGGCCACTGGGGACCCACTTCACCTACTCATAAACTCCTGATTAAAAAAAAAAAAAAACCCAACTCCTTAATAGAGCTTAAAAGAAAAAGTAGGGTAATGTACTTTGGTGAATAAAACTTGCAGCAACATTAATGAGAATTCCTTTTAAAAAGAAGCATTTCTGTCTTTATTGACATTTTACCCAGTTTGGTTTATTAACTGACCATTAGAAATCAAATAAAGACTAAAGGGAAAGGAACTGACAATCTGAGAACATATCTGAAAAGCCATATTGCCAGGGTGCCAGTGATCATTTTAATTGTCCAACTTAGCATACTGGCCCACGTTATATCACAACTGGGACATAAATAACCAGCGGTTTATGATGTCACGTCTCCAGTGATGTTAGAATGCTGGATTCCAACTCCATGGCTCTTCTGTGAAGACAACAGTGAACTTAAGCTGATCACAATGCATAGTAAGCACTAAGGGAAAGTCACACCACAAGATTCTGCCAATAAGCTTGTATATTCAGAGTGAACAAACAAATACCTTTTTCTTTTAATTAGCATGTTCAAAACTAGGAAGCTAGTTTTGAGTTTCATTCCCATTTTCAAAGCTTCTACCAAGTAGCACTAATGGCAAATTGATGATTCCATGTAATGTAGACTGCCGATAATTATTTTTTAATCAGTAAATAACATGTAACAGCAGTTTCTAACCTAATAAAAGAGCTTCAGTTGGTTGAGGAAGTCTTCACAGACAAGTTCACTGCAAGGGAGTACTTAGCAACAGCAAATCAAATGGAACCTTCAATGAAGCTGTTAGACACGCGACATCAGCCGCTGCTGCCATACCGAGGGCTTGTTAAAAACCGATTCATTCTAGTGATCAAAGCTGAAAAATCGTTCCACAGCCTGCTTCGTATCAATAGACAATTTTGTGCAGTACATCACACACACAAAAATAAAGTCTAGTAGCAGTGGAGAGTATCAGAAATCTGGCTTCCAAACAATATTTAAAATGGATTTTTGTCAGTTGATAAAGGATGAGCTTAAATAGAACACAATGTCAGACAGAAAGGGTGAGGCTTTTAACATAATAAAAGCAATCAATGAAGTTTCTTTTCTAGTTTCAATATGCAATAAAAGGGGAAGGACTTATTTTTCAGACTGGGAATATCCCAGACCTTGATATGGCATTTTAAAAAAAATTATTTTTTAATTTTTTTATGTTTTTTTAATTTTTTTTTAATTATTATTTTTTTAAATCAAGGAATACTTTGCTTCCAACCTCTGGACATATTTATATATGTTACTGTGTGTATGTATATGTGAGTATGTGCATACATACACATATAATATTAATAAATTAAGCACTGACATGAATAAACATATTCCTGATAGGTTTCATTATTTTTTCTTTAAATACAACAAAATTCAAATTTCTGGAGCTGCTAAGGTACAGCCACAGAATAAACAGACAAATTATTTTCCACAATATAGTAAAGAGAAATAATACATCAGGTGCCCAAGTCTGTTATTTTAATTCTATACATAAAATTAAATATCTTATACAGATATGTGGGAAAGATTCCCTGGTTATTATTGTAAAGACCTCAACTAAAATTAAACTGCACCCTAGCTATTCCAGTAAGAATTGAGCAATCAGTCATAATTACAGCCAAAATAAATGAATTGGAAAATAGCAGATTTAAAGAGGTCATATATAGTCTGAGTTTTAATTTGAAATTAATAACAGCATGACTTGTGCTGGTAACAATTCTTTATTAAAAATGAATAAAGGCAGTGCCTGGGAGTAAATGTTTCCCATTTCATAGCCTCATTCTCCTGATCACTGGAAGGGGTTTACAGAGAGCAGGAGACATGGATTTGGCCTTCTGGGGACCCTCTCCTGCTACAAGATAAGAGGAATTGTTGGAGTAGATAATGGAAGCCATAGAGAAATCCCAAGGTTAGTAACAACAGTTTGCTTTATTTGGTTATCTCTCCCTCTCAAGAGATCCCACCTAAATTCTATAGTCCTCATTATTTCAAAGCCTGGATAGAAGTTGTTATGATCTCTGGGAACACTTCAGGAGCACCTACCCACTTTGGAGAACCACGGTCTCCTCTATACCAAAAGAAACCTGAGCCAATCACCCATAACCCTGCAAGGCATTATCTTTGCATTAAGGTATATCTCGCTACAGAGCACTGTACATGCCTTGAACTGTTATGCCTGGTGCATAATGATGCAATATTGACTTTTGCTTTTGTATTTTCCAAAATAAGAATGAATCCCAACTGTAATTAACTCTCCCTTCTAACACTCCACATTTCATATGCCTTATGATTAGATACTAAAAACATGACTCTTGGAATTATGTGTCACATATTAATCATAGATTGGATGTATCATAGAAACCACTCTCTAATAACTATTTTTCAACCCCCTGATTAGTTTATATACATATCATAGGAACCACTCTTTGATGAATATTGTTCAAACCCCTGATTAGTTTAAAAGTAATTAGCTTTCACTCTATAAAATATTAACCAGAATATGTGTTATGGAATTTTCCCTTTCAGTTTGGGCAATTAGTTACTTCTAAATTGTGATATCTTCTCATTAATACTAACTGTGTTGCATTTCTATTTTGTTTATCTAAGCCTCTGGCTCTACCTCAATTTCACAAGTAAATAGAAGACAGAAGCTGTACCTACTGGTCCTCATGGAATTAGCACCCAGGGTAGAGTTTACATATAACAGGTCATCAGTAAATATCTGAGTTAATAAATGACTTTACCTTTCATTAAGCTCTTCCAGCACAAGAAAAAATCTATAATTTTCTTGTGATTCATCATACCTCCCCCTTTCCCTCTTGAGGCCTTTCTAGTCATCTATGGGTCACTTATTCCTTGGAAGGAAAGCTATAATAAACCTAGACAGAGTATTGAAAAGCAGTGATATCACTTTGCCGACAAAGGTCCATATAGTCAAAGCTATGGTTTTTCCAGTAGTCAGGTACAGATGTGAGAGTTGGACCACAAAGAAGGCTTTGCACGAAAGAATTGATGCTTTCAATTTGTGGTGCTGGAGAAGATTTCTGAGAGTCCCTTGGAAGGAAAGGAAATCAAATCTGTCAATCCTAAACAAAATCAACTCTAAATATTCATTGGACGGACTGACACTAAAGCTGAAGCTCCAATACTTGGCCACCTGATATGAAGAGCTGACTCATTGGAAAACACTCTGATGCGGGGAAAGATTTAAGGCTATAGGAGAAGGAGATGGGAGAGGATGAGACGGTTAAATAGCATCACTGGACGTGAATGGACATGAATCAATTGATGTGAATTTCAGCAAATTCCAGGAGATAGTAGAGGACAGAGGAGCCTGGCATGCTGCAGTCTATGGGGTTGCCAAGAATAAGAAATAACTTAGTGACTGAACAACTTTGGTCCCTCAATTTCCTTTGGAACATTCTAGTAGCATCATTTGCCTTTCACTCCAATTTATAAATAATCTCCACTCTCTACTTACTTTCCCAAGGCTATAATATAGTATATCCCTACATATACTAATTTCCTTTCTGTCTAGAAATGACACTGCAATAACTGAAAAGGTATAATGATAATAAAACTTAACACACACACACACAAAGAGAATGAGGAAGGGGCCATCTCTTGATGAGAGCTCTCATTACAATTCTGGAAATTCTTTTGAGCAAAGAAAAAACAGAAGTGGAAGCAAAAAGTGGTCACTGAAAGGAGTGAGCTGCCAGACAAAAATCTAAAAAGACTTAGGACTTGTAGAATCATGTAAGGGGGCTTTCCAGGTGGTGCTAGTAGTAAAGAACCCACCTGCCAATGCAGGAGACATAAGAGATGTGGGTTCCATCACTAGGTCTGGAAGATCCCCTGGAGGAGGGCATGGCAACCCACTCCAGTATTCTTGTCTGGAAAATTCCATGGACCAGGAGACTGGTGGGCTAGAGTCCATAGGGTCACAAAGAGTAGGACACAACTGAAGTGACTTAGTATACTTGCAGGCAATCAGATAAGACTGGATGATTGAAGTTACTAAACAGATGATTCACTGAATGCTTGCCAACAGAAGTGTAGATCCCATACTCCCTTCTCAGACACAAAACAGCAAAGAGATAAATAAAACGGATGCCCAAGGAGAGGTAGAAGACAAGTTGAACATCTTGGAGATCATCAGGTATAGATCCCTCACTTTTAGAGATGGCCTCCTGCAAATTAGATAACTCACACACCAAGTCATTAGCAAGAGCAAAATCACAGAATATTGATCTCAACTCTGGAGTGCCTTCCACTGCAGCACTAGGCTCATAGTTTAAGGAGCTATCTGTCCTCAAGGTTTGACATTTCCTCAAGAATGAGGACAATGCTTTTCATGGTCTCCTTGTTACAGGAACAAATCACATGAGATCAGAAAGAAGTTATTTCCTCCTTCCCTGAAGAGCTTTTTCAACAGCTGTGGTCCACAAAACCATTCTCAAAAGGTCCTTCTAGAACGTTAAAGAAGGAGAAATACTGCTACTTACTTTTCAGTGAACACATTCATATTCTTGACACTGGCATGATATACTAGAAAGGATACTAGATGCTTAATTTCCTTGAGTTTCATTTAGAAGCATGACACCTACCCGAGAGCATAATTGAAGATAGTGAAAATCCACATGAAATATTTAAAGACATCCTTAATACATGGTGTGTTCCTAAAATGCTAGTTTTTGTGTTTCTGTGTATAATTTTGTAGCACTCTGGCATTCTTCATAAAGTGAGTTTATTTGATAAATTAAGATTAACATTGTTAGATGGATTTTCTTTAAGAAACCGCAGATCTTTATCTCAATTCTGTTAATGTGAGATCCTGGATAGAAGCAAAAATAATGTTAACTCTTAAACATTCCTATTATCTAGTGCAACTCCCTCCCCTAAATATACAGAAAAATTCCCCTAAGAAGTAAAGTGACTTATCTAATGCCACACAGTCAATAAGGGGCAGCAACAGGGGTTGAATCCAATTTTTTAAGCTCAAGTACAGAGCTGGATATTTTGCTTTGGTTAAATTAACAAGGTCTCGGGTTTTTTTCCCATTAAAAAAAAAAATGTTTCTACACCCAAACTTCTGTCCAGTACAGAAATTCGAGTATTTGAGCAGAAATAAAGGAACATTTTCTGAGCATCCACCAACTAGCAGATACTTTGCTAGATGACTTGGAGGATAAACTTACTCCTTTATATATCGAAATGATAATCAAGAGGGATGTTCCTGATTACGGAACAAAGATTAAGACTTTGCCTTCCAATGCAGGGGGATCTGTGTTCAATAACTGGTCAGGAAGCAAAGATCACACGTGTCTCACAACCAAAGAAACAAAATATAATACAGAAGCAATATTGTAACAAATTCAATAAAGACTTTAAAAAATGATTCATATTAAAAAATCTTTTAAAATGATAATCAGGAAGACAATATGGTAACATGAAAAAAAATGCTGAAAGTCTAATATGAAGTGAAAAACTAGTCTATAAAATCACACGCTACAACTTTAGGTACTAGTTTCAGAATTTCTTTAGTGCAGAAGCAAGTCTTCCCCCTCATCTCTCTACACCTGTGCCTGGTCCAAAAAGCTTACGGTGAGCTAAATCTCATAAGGTTAAAAAGAAAAAAAATCATGAGGCTGTACCAGATAAAAGCTTGAACTAATACACAAAAAATGAGAGCGGTTGCTGCTGGATTATCATAAAAGATTATGAATTAATGTTCTCACTGTTTTTAGTTTTTCACTAAATTAGATGTGTTTTAGATGTTAGATGTAAATTAGATGTTAGAGAAGACTACCCTTGATTTCTGACTCTTGGTTCAATCCACTAGCCTATTAAAAAGACTAGGGTATGATGGCATCAACTCCATATTTCCTTATAGAGAATGTGTCAGCTTTCCTTAACTTCCCAACCAGAGAGGAAATTTAGTCGGAAGAAACATGGGAAATCTCTGCTTGACTAATATTTCTTCTTTCCTATTATTGTGCATCAGCTTTTACTTACTTTTCAAGAATCATAAGTGTCAATCAGGAAAAGATACAGTCAGTTGAGAAAAATATCCTGTAGAAAATGGAATGAAGCCTTCATTAAAATGGTCATAGTGACAGATGATGTATGTTTTAACATTTCTTCACCACTTATTTTTAGATTAAAAAATTAAAATGTACAAAAGCAACCACAGAATGAAAGAGAAAGACAATATAAAAAAGGAGACCTCGAACTTAGCTCACAATGTCTGCTTTCTCTAGGTGTGTTCAGAAAATAGAAATTGTGTCCTTTAAAAACCCTTGTACCGCATGGAAAGTCTCTTTGCACGAGAAAGTTATCCAAAACTTGAGAAAAATTACCCCAAACTTGGAAAGAAGGCAAAAGGATATGACTATGGGTTCTTTCAATGTCATATTGGAACAATAACAGGGCTAACAAAGGTTATTTAATTTCCTAGGGCAGAATTTCTCAACTGGAACACCACTGAGACTCTAGACTGGATGATCCTTCACTGGGGGCATAAAAGGGGGCAGGGAAGACTTTTTGTGTATTGTAGGATATTTAGCAGCATCCCTGGACTCCACTCATGGGATGCCACTAGCACCCTCCAGATTGCCAAGAACAAAAACATCTCCAGACTTTGCCAAATATCCCCTGGGAGCAAAATCACCTCGATTCTCAACAACTACTGCACTTGAGAAAGGCACCTTGATTTGATTCACTATATATATTACAGTGTACCAGGTCAGCCAAAGTACTTGTGGACTTTCTGTTTGGTTTTTGTCTGATAGAGATACAAATAATTTCTCTCTGGTAGAAAAGATAGAATTAAAGTTTATGATTTTATTGCCCTGTTGGTCTTTTCTCTAATTTAGCAAACTTAGTTTATCACCTTTCCCAAGTAACTATATAATCTCACTTCTTGAAATGTTCCTGAAACCACTTCAGCCATCCCAAGGATTCTCTCATGGATGAGTTTAACAAACTATAGCGAACTCTTGGGGCTTTCCAGGTGGCACTAGTGGTAAAGAACCTAACTGCCAATGCAGGAGACACAAGAGACACAGGTTTGATCCCTGGATTGGGAAGATCCACTGGAGGAGGGCATGGCAACCCACTCCAGTATTATTGCCTGGGGAAGCCCATGGATAGAGGAGTCTGGTGAGCTATAATCCATAGGGTCGCACAGAGTTGGACAAAACTGTGAACAAACATACATGGGGTATCCTTACTTGATATCTGAATGAGGGTCATGTTTTTTAGATTTTTAAAACTATGTTTTGAAAGCCCTTTCCACCTTTTAAAGAAATCATGCATGTCATCTTTCTACCTAATAAACCATTTCCATAAATCACAGTTACCTGTGACTCCTGACAGCTCCACCATCAACCATAAAAGTTGTTTTCACTTAATAAAAAATAGGATTGTATGATTGTAGATGGAGAGATAACCTATCTAAATTCCATTAGTTAATATTTTTAAAAGATTAGTTAATTATACAATTATTACTTTCCCTGTAAAAAATAGCAACACAAAAACATCATCCGATAGATCAAACAATCTTCATTTCAATAAGGAAAATCAGGAAACTTACACAATTATATAATTTGCAACTGCAAGCAAAATTAACCCCATATCACCAACCAACACAGTTACACAAATTTATGTCAACATGTGTATTTGTGATAGAGAACTGAAGATCCATGGCTCAGTCCTTTGTAACATAGTCTTAAAGAGCAATGAGGCATTAGATTCAGTGATAAGACCTTATAAATTCCAGTTTTAAAACTGAAAGGGAAGAAAAGGATTACTTTTGATAGTAATGGAAGATTACTGCTTCTAAGGTTTTCCAGCACTTACTAATATTCTTAATAAGAAAACCTTCCTGTGGCTTAGGTGAAGTGTCTGCCTAGGAATTATATACCACAGCTCAGCTTTTATTTTTCCTGTATTTATTTCCCAGTTACCATTTATTTATGATAAATGATACTGGCTTTCCATTTTCCTTGTAATAAATTTTAAATTAAAATAAAAGAAGTATTTATAAATAATAGTACAGGTGGTAAAAGGATATGGCAAAACTTATGAATGTGTTAAGAGAACAATTGAGTTTGGAAGACACTCTGCTTGAGGAAACCGGGTATTTGAAATGGAATTTGTTTTATAATTGCTTGACTTCCAATTTCTTTTTAATGAAGTGTTTAAAGAATCTCCTCTAGGAGGCAGTCTTAAAGGCAATGTGGAAAGAGTAATAGACTGAGGGACAAGAGAGCCTTCACCCACGTTCTGGGCACGTGTTTAGCTGGTTGTGATATCTTAAACAAGTAAGCCCACTGGAATACAATTGCATCATGTCTGCAATTGAGAATACATGATTTCTAAGGATCCTTTAGACTTTAAAGTGCAGAGACTGGCTGCTACGCTTACAGCAATCTCATCCTCTTCTTCACTCCTATTTCACATAATTAAGTTTAGCACTGATTGACTTTTAATTATTTCATGCCTGCCAGTTTTGTCTTTTTAGCAAGACTATAAGATCGTTGAGGAGAGGAATCACATCAAATCATTTTTTGAAACTTATGGAGGTTTTATGCAATACTGGCCAAAGACTAATACTCAATTACTGTGTGGTCACTGTTTGGTAACTGTACAGCTTTTAGTTTTCAGTAGAAATCTAATGAGTGTTTTTATTAAAAATAAAGTAGCATCAACAGAATTTAAAACTTGGAAAACTGCTTTCTATCACTATTTCATGGACAGTTTATTGTATAAGGACATGGTAATGAATTAAAACCATTCTAAGATACAGCATATAAGGCTAAGTTATTAATCAAAACCTATGAAATTCATAAAATAACCGATAAATTATGCATTTGGTGAATTTTTAACCTAGAAGAAATTGTCTAAATGATTAAAGTACTATAGAACTCTGCTGTCCAATACAGGATCCACTAGCCATACGAAGCTATATAAAGAATTTAGTTCTTCAATAGCACTAGCCATATTTCCTGTATCCTTTGGCTATTGGTTATCATATTAAACTTCTAATATGGTAGGTCACTTCCATCACCGCAGCAAAATCCACTGGACAACACTTCTCTAGATCATCCAAGAGAAGTTCTTTAACTGAAATAACAGTTTAAAAGAAACTGAGTTTCTCTTAATTCATTTCAGAACAAAGGAAAAGTCTAAGCAAAGAATTTGCTTTAAGTATCAGAACTCAACAAAATGGCGATGTGTCCTTTATTAATTTTGCATATTTATAAATTAAACTATCCTAAATGGGATAGAGTATTACCACTTATAAATAATAATGTACAAATGTGAAATTCAATTAAGGAAACACAGAATAAGTCTTTATTGAAAACAAGTTTCATATTTCTCTAAGGAAGCCTACCAAAATCCATGGCCAGGAGGTATGTAATATATACTTGGCAGAATTTGCTTTTCCAGTTTAAATTTTTATGCCAAGGATTCAGGTCTTCAGAATTCTGACTGAGAAAATAAAAAGCAATTTTGAACCGGTTCCTCTGGCCTAGGAGATGATAATGCATATCCATACTACCAAGCCCAGTCCAACCTTTCAGCAACATTAAAGAGTATAAAACAAACAAATAAAAATTAACAGATACCAGCTCAACAGACACAGTCTACAAATAAATTATCAGTCAAGATACAATGCATGCAACCAAGAATTTAACAATACATATTTTATTTACCTCAGTTTCTTTACTTCTCTTCATCCCACCAGATGGGTTATTTGAAATTACTCCAATCTCCTACATAGAAAAGTAGAATTCTGGCAGATCACTAACTAAAGATTTTTGGCCCTATAGGCAAGCAGCTGTGAGTGGGGCTGGGTGTGTGAAAAATATGCAGTTAGAGAAAGGGTGGGTAGATGCCAAAGTGTAAATGGGACCCCCGCAAAATCCTACTCTGTCCATGCATCTCCATCCATCTCTCCTAGCCCTTAAAGAGCTACCACAAAACCATGGACAACTGACTACCACAGCTGGGTCAGGGAATAGGAGGTATGTACTTAAGGAGTAAGGAGCTTACATATTCACACAATGTTTTAAAAATCATTAGCAGAATTTCTCAAAATTATGTCTCTTTCATGAACAAGGAAGGGAAGTACATGAAGGGGAGGGGAGGAAAGTTGATGTGAGAACACCATTCAGGTGCAGATTCTAAGGGTTATATTGTTTTGTTGTTGTTGTTTAGCCGCTCCTTCAGTAGGCGCTGGAGCAACTCTGAGGAGATATCCCACGTCCAACGGCAAAGAAGAAGCCCCAGCAAGATGGTAAGAGGGGTGAAATTGTGTTTAGAATCAAACCCCATACCCGCCAGAGATGCTCAGACAAACCTTCTGTACACCAGGGCCCAGAGACCCCACAGAGACTGAGACAGAACCGTGTCTGAGTGTCTCCTGCAGAGGTACGGGTGAGCAACGGACTGCCTCAGGGGCAGAGGCTGTGAGTGCAGCAGACCTGCGTGTGGCATAAGCCCTCTTGGAGGAGGTCACTCCTTCGTGTCCAACTCTTTTGTGACCCCCATGGACTATAGTCCTTTGGGCTCCTCTGTCCATAGGATTTCTTAGGCAAGAATACTAGAGTGGTTTGCCATTTCCTTCTCCAAGGGATCTTCCCAACCCATGGATTGAACCTGCGTCTCCTGCATTGGCAGGTGGATTCTTTACCACTGAGCCACCAGGGAAGCCCTGTATTTTCTTTAGATAATGTTTTAAAACAATAACATAAGCAACTCAAAGTGAGGTACAGTTTTGCTTATCCGTGTGGTCAAGAATGACCACACTCACTCATGAGCAGAGAAGATCCTCATGAGTCAAAGGAGGAAGGGGTCACCAGCCCATAATATGTCCTGCTAACTTCCCAGAAACCCTTGCAGTGGAATCCATTCTGGCTGCAAGATGCATATATATATCGAGGAGTGCCCTGAGTCAGACCAAATATGGGCATGAGCAATATGACTGGCCATAGACAATGCAGATGACTGCCCCCACATAAGTGACCTAAGTCACTTCCATTCCATGCAACTCACTCTGAATTCACCCCTGTGTTCTTTCACACACAGTTTGCCTCTAATAAAGGCTTTATCTGCTTCACACATACAAAAATCATTAGCACTGGTGTCAAATCATTATCTGTCAACCTGGTTCCTGTCCTTTAGAAAGTTCTGAGAAATTCCATTGGAATGGAATTATAGAAAGGTTATGAATTAGATCTGTGTTTTAGTTGTTTCTATCTGTAATAAGGCAAGATTAATTTGGAAGTCTTTGTTCTCTAAAAGACTTGCATTAACATAAAAGCCTTTCTCTCTAGACTGTAGGTATTCTCACAGCCTCTGAAACCAAGTATGGGTCGCCTTCCTGTTCTGCACCAGGTCTCACCCACGCTTGATTTCTTAGGCCAGGAGAGCTTCTCTGGCAGATCTTACAGAGGTCTGATGTCAGAAGAGTCAGCAGAAGGAGGTAGAGTAATAAAGCAAGAGAAGATACCATAAAAATCACTGGATAAATAACATTTTACAGAATAGTTGCTAAAAGTGGCCCAGAGGAATTTTCCATTAAGATTATCTGTACTGTCATTTGCAGTGACAGGTAGACATCCAACAACCTTGAAATTTATTTTGTATATATTTCTTTACTACCTATTTTCTATCATTTGGGAAATTCAACTGCATGGTCTTATTCATTGTACTTTACTCCAATCAATTCTAGACTTAAATGTCTAATTTTCTCAATCATCACATTGTGTTTACAAAGTATGCGCTTCTATATAGTTCTTCTAATGTTAAGTATATTTGTATGAGGTACCAAAAGAAAAAGATATAAAAAAAAAAAACCTAAGATATATTGCCAATACATAAATCCACTGAATTTTCTTCATAAATCTAGAACTTCATCTAACTAATTTTATTTACAAGATGTAGAGCATATAACTTCAAGAAATTCTAAAGATGAGTAATTTCTGTTAATTTAGAATGTTACAAATGTATCATAATCTTTCAATATAAAAAGGAAAATAGAAATGAAGTAACAGAGAAAAAACCATGCTGATATGACACTTACCTCTAAATTAGCAAAATGCAATTATGGTCCACATAAGATAATCAAATAGAAATAAATCAAGATTTATAGCTCAGAAAAGACCCTGATACTGGGAAAGATTGAGGGCAGGAGAAGGAGGCAATAGAGGATGAGATGGTTGGCTGGCATCACCAATTCAATGGACATGAACTTGGGCAAACTCTGGGAGATGGTGAGGGACAGGGAGGCCTGGCATGCTGCAGTTCATGGGGTGGCAGAGAGTTGGACATGACTTGGTGACTGAATGACAACAACAAAGAGCTGAAAAATACCTGAGAAATAAATCTCTAGTCCAAATTCAAGTTCAATCATTTAGAGACCACAAAGCAGGAGCTGTTAGCCCTCATTATGAATTTAGAAATTGGGCAGGAGAGGTTTGTTCAAGTGAGTGGCCTGTGTCTGTCCAAGGCACCCAAGAAGCAAGGTATGTGCTTCCATGTACCCTCCAAAAACAATGACAGTCAAACAATATTCCATGCCTGATCCTGATAGTGGCCTAGAAACCACCTTGCTCTATATCCTTCCTCAGTTCCATTTTTACCTGACTCCCCATTCAACTTTGTCTCATTGTGTCAAGCCTGGCACCAACCTTTAAGCCTGACTGCCATCATTTTGTGTCTTAGCTTTGACCTTTAGTGCTCCCTAAAGACTCTGTCGTATACCACCTCTTTGGCTTTTACCTTTCTGGCTTCCAGAAAAGCAAGGACCCATCCTGTCTGGGTCTTCCCCTTCCCCTTCCACCGTGATCACCTCTCCACAACCCCCAACACACCCACATGAACTCAGCCCCTGACGTAGACACCATGCCTCGCAAGTAAACCAGGCTCAAGAGAGAGAGCACATTGCTAACAGTTTCTAGTTCTTTCTAGGGTCACTGGACTGTACTTCTCAAAGTACTATGCTTTAGTTTGAAAGTGGCATTTTAACAACATCAACTTCTTTGCAGAAAGTTTCATGTCAAGCTAACACTTGCTCAAAGGGCACAGGTCACATAATAAATTGATGGGACTACCACTAATGCATGATATGAAGAAGAAAAGTGATGCTACAAAAAATGAAAAGGGGTTTACCAAGACTACGATTAAAATAGAAAGGGCCTTCCAAGAGGAGGAAGAAAGGTGTACAAAGCAAGAGACATGAATGACTCAGGAGCTCCTAGAAATTCATTAAAACCAGAGAACAAATGAGAGAGAGAGAGGCTTGCGGTGAATCGTACAAAATCAATGAAAGATTAGGCTTGCAAGGGCTATTCTATGAATGGCCCTGAAGGCAATGCTAGAGAATCTGGATGTTTTACCAGTAACTGGTTGGATACTAGAGACTACTAAGAGAGTCGTTACAATGTTCAGGTAAAAATGAGGAGGTCCTAAATTTAGACTTGTGGGAGAGAACGGGAAAAGAACATTGAACATCAACAGAACTTGAAGACTGGGTAAAGACAGAATATATGATGACACCTGCAGTTCCAGTCTACCTGAACATGTGGATTGCGATACTATTTATTGAGAGTAAGCAAGAAAACATAAAGAGATTTAAAGGGGGTAGATAAAGAATTTGATTTTAAATATGATAAATTTGAAATAAAATTTGAGAATCCTAGACTTGAAAACCAAAAGAATGGTCAGAACAGCCCAAGGACAACATGCAGAGACAAAGTAATGACTGGAGGAGAGAAAAATGGGTACTTTCAATTTAAGGAGACAGTAAAGAAAAAAAAATTGAGAGAAAGAACATGCCCCCTAGAAGAGGGCATGGCAACCTACACCAATATTCTTGTCTGGAGACTCCCCATGGACAAGGGATCCTGGCAGGCTACAGTCCATGGGGTCTCAATGAGTCCAACACGACTGAGCAACTAAACACAAAGGGAAAAAAAATTGAGAGAAAGAATATGCCAACTTTTGTGTAGGCCATAGGAAGTTTTATTATCTTATTAGACGTATTTTAACACATAAAATTTTTTTTTTTTAATTTTTTTATTAGTTGGAGGCTAATTACTTCACAACATTTCAGTGGGTTTTGTCATACATTGATATGAATTGATATGAATAAAATTTTTTATATTATTTTATTAAGTCTCAGTTTTTAACTGCAGTTGACATCACCATAGGAGATATTCATGTTTTTGTTATCTTGAAAGCTTAGTTTATAGCAAGATTGCAATCATTCTCAACCATACACACATATATTCATAAGTAAAATACTGTAATATAGTTTTATATTGATTTTCATGTTATATAATTACTTTGAGCACCTCTAGTAATCATTTATTTTATGCTAGGGCTTGCTGTAAAAATTGCTTTTCCCATATTTACACAATAAGATTTTTCCATGAAATCAATTAGAGAAATAAAGTAAATTTGTAAAGCTCATTTATGCATACACATTACAGAAAAATGAAGGTTCTTCCTTGTTCTAGTTTATTCATCATCTTTACTTCAAGAAATCACACTGTCCATAATCAGAATTGGGTTTCAGTATAATCCTTGATAAATATAACAGCCGAGCAGGTATCTTCCTTTACCTGGGCCTCCATTCTCCCTACTTTTTGCTATTCACGATACTGCATAGCTCACATGCAGACCAGTCTCATCAGCCTGCATTAGGCTTTGGAGTCCAATAATATTTCCAAGAAAGTCTGATACAACCTTTTGTAAGAACAGGTGGCCACTATACAGAAAAACAGAGCTTTAATATAACCCCCCTAGACACACATAAAAGACACCACAGGGGGCTGTCAGTATGTGAAGAGTAATCAGTCACATAATCTTTATTAAACACAGCACACACCCCACCTCAAAGAACAGGGAATCCTTAAACACAAAAGGTCTTTTGCTGCAGATTACTTTAGATTTAGCTTCAGGATCAAAGGGGTAATTTTATTGTATTTTATTTTTAATCCTCAGCCTTAACATCGAGTGTTTTCCTTAGATGGAATTTTTCATCTCCATGCTGATTTTTCTATCCTAAAGACTTGTGTTGAAGTAAACTGTCTCAATATACAAAGATGGCTTCATTGAATCATTTTTCTGGATCCTTTGATGTAAATCAACTTTTATAACTCTAACTCCAAAGATTTCATGTCACCTTAAATCTTTGAATGCCTGAATGTATTTTTTACTCCACCAGTAATTACTTTTTATGGAAAAAAAATATTACCTACTTGATGGTTTCACCCAGTCTAAGACATTAATCTTTCACTTCAGGTATAGTATTAGATTACAGTCCCCACTCACAATCAAGTCTTGATTTGGGATGACAGGGTTGAGCCATCCAGACACTGTTTTTAATCAGCCACTTTTAAAGGTCGGCAAATGAATAGTCCGATTATTTCAGTTCATTTTGAATAGCTCAGAAACAAGCACTGTGTTCACTATGGAAAATGTTAGTGAGAAAGGAGCTTTGCTAGTAACAAGCAAAACTGCAGTGACATCAATATAGGAGCACATTTCTATTCAAACTAGATTACTCTAGAGCCTTATAAATTCCCCAACTGGCTAACAGTTCTCTCCCATATATTACAGTCCACCTGGACAAATGATTTGCATACTATTTTCAGATCTTTTTTTCCCATTTCCTGAGGGTAATATATTTAAGAATTATTAAAAGAAGCTATCCCTTGCTCCTCTGAAAAGCCTCAGACTTTTAAACTATTATATACTTTTGATTCTAGTTACAAGTGAGTGAAGAATAATGTCATTGGGGAATGAAGGTGCAAATTACAAATCTCTAGTTATGAATTCTGTTCTTTTAAACAGAGAACATAAAAATGCATTAGGTATATGAAGATTATTTGACCATTATTTTATCTCTAGCCACTTCCACTATGAAATTTCAATTACTTACATTAACCCAAAATAATGTACTGTCATTGATGTTATTTTGCCTTGTAAAAATATATTAAAAAATCAGGTTTCCCATCAGAAAATTAGGACACTTTCTCTCCTATACAATGAAACAGGAAGGTTAATAATTTTTGCACCTTGAGGCACTGTCAATTTATCAGCTCTGACTGTAGGCTCCTGTCCAATCCAACTTTTCTATCCTATATCCCCAAACCTCATTGCTTCAAACCACTCTTCCAAATCTCTGACCCTTATAGCAGTGAGTGGTCCTAACTCCTGGCTGCATGTCAGACTCTCCTAGGGAACTTCCACAGAATATGGATACCTGGAAATTCTGATGTAATTGAGTTGGGATAGGACTTGAGCAGCGAGGTTTTTATAAGCTACCCAGGTGATCTACGGTGCAGCTGGGTTGAGAACTGCTGCCCTACAGCATTTTCTGGTATTCCTATCATCTATTTTCACAGCCCACCTCCCCACACTGTAGATTTAACCACATTCCCTTCACAAACACATAGAACCAGCGACCAGAGGACTGATTTTCAATAAATTTCTAAAGACTAATTTAAAAAACCTCACAACATTTTTTGTATACAAATATTAATAGAAGAGTATTTCTATATTCAAAGAACATATCTGAACAAAAGTGGTGAAAAAAAGCAAGGGAAAAATGCCCATTAGATATGCCCTCAAGTATTCAATGAATTTGCTCTTCCCAACCAAATTACCACAGTCCTTTCTCCCATACCTACTATTTCTTACCATTATTCATCACTGATTAAAGGGGAAAAGACAAAAATAAGGACCCACCTTGTCTGGGTAAAAATAAAAAGTGGTGATTATGTGTTTTAGGATGTGCGGTAAATGATTATAGTAGTATTTCCTAATGAACCATACTATATGATATCCACATTCTTTGCAGAGTCACTTTACCCTCTGTCCATTCAGAAGTGAACACTATTTTTCTACCCTTCGTGATTTGTTTTTACCAAGAGAATGTGATGGTACCATTGTGTGACTTCTCAGGTTAAGGCTCAAGAGAACTGCAGCTCCTGTTTTTGTCCTCTTGAAGTGTTTCCAATGAAGAAATCTAGTCTAGCTCATCAGCTCATAAGAGGCCATGTAGAGGAGAACCAGGGGGCCACAGCCAATGAGTACATGCATGCATGCTCAGTCATTTGCGACTCTTTACGAACCATGGACTGTAGTCCGCCAGGTTCCCCTGTCCATGGGATTTACCCAGGCAAGAATACTAGAGTGGGTTGCCATTTCCTTCTCCAGGGGATCTTCCCAACCCAGGGATCAAACCGCATCTCTTGTGTCTCCTGCACTGGCAGGCAGATTCTTTATCACTATACCACCTGGGAAGCCCATGCCACAGCCAATAGCCAGCATCAGCTGCCAGGATGTCAATGAGATTCTTTTGGACTCCTCCATCTCAGCTGAGTTGTTAAGTTTCTCCAGCTGCAAGGGTGAACACAGGCAGGATTCTCCTCAGGAGCAGCAAAAAACACCCACCAATTGAGTTATACCCAAACTGCGGAATCATGAGCAAAGAAATGGTTACAGTTTGGGGCTAGTAAGTTTTGGGGTGATTTGTTACATTACAAGAGATAACTGATATGGAAATTTATGTAATATTCAAAAGAACTGATTACTGTGCTTGCTTTCATGTATGTATACTGTATGCAATTTATAAGTAACATTTTCAAAGTTTATTCTTCATAAAGTGTTTTGCAATTCAATCTCTCTCCATTACATTCCATAAAATCATACATTTGGTTCTCATTTTCTTCCATCATTACTTGTAGGGGGGAAAAAAAGCCCTGCTATAGTCATCTCTTAAAAAATTAGGCAACAAATTAGCCTGAAGTTCCTCTATAATTACTAAATTATATAATTCACTTCATTTCTCCCTAGAGAACAGGTATAAAAAGGAAAATTCCAGGAGGGATTAAAACAAAATTGTTCTGCTGCTGAACCTAAGGATATGTCCAAGATTGGCTACCTCGGATAACTTTAATAAACCATTTCCCTAAATATTCCACCTAATGGAAAACCTCGGAAACCTTTCTACAAAAACAGTGGTAGTGGACCATTTTGCAATTTTTCAATTGGAATCTTTCTTCAATAGAGATCTAGGTTCTGACTGAAGGGAAATGTGACCTTGCGGCTTTTTTTCTATTTTTGGTTTTATACTGTTTTGCAGTAATTTGGGGAGTAAGGAGCTGTATTAGTCTCCCAATCACTGCTGCAACAGATTACACTTAAATAATACAAAGTTATTCTTCTGCAGTTCTATAGGGTAGCAGTCTGAAATCAATTTCATGGAGCTAAAGTTAAGGCTTTGGAACTTGAGGAGTGAATCCTTCGCCTGGCCCTCTCCAGCTTCAAGAGTAGCACTCCTTGCTTTCCTTAGCTCATGGCCCTTTCCTCCAGCTTCAAAGCCAGCAGCATAGCATCTTCACATCTCTTTGCTTTCACCATCACATCACCTTTTCCTCTTCTGTAGTCTCATCTTCATCATAACAACACCGTTCCCTCTTCTGTAGTCTCATCTTCCTGTCTGCCTCCACTTTGTAAGGACATTTGTGATTGCACCATTGAGCTCATCTCGATAATCCAGAATACATTTCCTATCTCCAGACCTCTAATTTAATAACATTTACAAAGTCCCTTCTATGATAAAAGGTAACATATGCACAGGGTCAAGGGATTAGGATGCAGATTTAGGGACTATTACTTAGTTTATCACACTGCCTTTGATTTTGTACTGTTTGGTCCTGAAGTCAGGATTCTTCAAGTAAGTTTTGTCTTGAATTAGCTCAATGGAGGTATAGCAATGAAAATCCTTAATTTATGCATCCTATACAGTACAGAATAAATATCCTGTTTAACGCAAGCAACAATTAAATCATCAAGTAAACTTAGCTAAAGCCAAAATCTGACTAGTTAAAAAGAATAGCAAAATTGGTCATTGAGATGGAGCTGTTCTTTTTTCTGGCAATTTATTCTACTTAAGAATATGATTGTCATCATTTGTTCGCCAAGTTCAATAAAAACTTCATCTGGAATGGTTGGTTCAGGGAATGCTGGGTAAATACTGTTTTTTGTTTCAATTTGAACACAAACACAATTCAGTGCCATCTTATTTAACTATCATTTTTAATGTATTCTTACCTAACCTATTTTCATTTTATTCACAGTATAAAACCTAACTTGTACCGTAATTTTTCCACTGACAATGTGGCCTATTTGAAGGCATCATAAACTTATAAGCACAGATTCATAATTCAGACATTATTTTAAAAAAGCACCCCTTAATACATTTTATCTTCAAAAGAGAGTAATATATTTCAATTGAAAATTATGTTAGCAGAGAAATGATTCAAGCATGTATGCAGAAGTGTTTAGACCATATAACTAAGTTATAATATTTACATGTATGAAATCTCATTGACTCAGAAAATAAGTAATAATCTCTGTCAAAGGGAATATTTCATAAGGTAAATCAAATAAAGAAAACAAAGTATTAAAGGCAAATACTTGTGAGAATGATAGGAAATCATATATGCATTAAAACATCTTATTATAGAATAAGATAAAATAAACTTAAGAATATAATCTAAACTAACGTTCAAAAGAAACACTGTGCAAATTAACTGTTTTCACTTTATGGCAGCTCTTAGACTGCTTATTTTTCAAGTTATAAAAAGTTATAAAAATAAATGATAAATGGTTTTAGGAGTATATAATTTGGGAAAGTTAATAGCCAGAGTTAAAATACTATTAACCGGTGGTCAGAACTGATAAATGAATTAACAGCAGTTACTATCAATATATAATGTATTTAGCATTTTAAAAGCAAATATTGAACAGTTTCTTCTTACTAGTGAGAGAAAAAAAACTCTCAAAATCTTTATCCCATTCTTTCCCTAAATCTCACTAAAATGAAAATAAAGGAATCAAGTATAAATACAGAAGCACATAGACAACAGGAGATGGGACATCATCAGATAAGAGATGGCAGCAAATTTTGGAATAAAGAAAGTGAGTGGAAGTCAGGTTACCCAGTAAGCCAAACAGACTTCACTGCCTGGGAAGGGGAAGTAAATTTACCAACAAAATGAAACCAAGCTCAGATGAACAATCCCTACTAGGTTTAGGAATTAGTTATCAGGAACTTGGAAGTCCAGGGTTCAGGGAAGGACTGAAAGCAAGATTGTTTGCTTAAGTCCATAAAAGCATATGCAGAGTCTCAGATCCCATGGCCTACACAGAAGACTAGTTAATTACTCTTTCTACATCCTCACAGAAGACAGGAAGTGCACTTCAGGCAAGATTCTGAGAGTGGGGGTGAAATAGGATCTTCTCCACACAGGAAATCCACCCTGGTCTCCTGCATTGCAGATTCTTTACCACGAGGTAAAGAGGGAGCCACGAGGGAAGCCCATTATACTGAAAACAAAGGTTAAAAATGCTTGTCCATATTGAATGAAATCAAAGAATTTTTTTTTTCCTGGGGAAACCAAGTGGTCCAATCAAAAGATCCTGAGATTCTAAGTGACATTTGAAGGTCCTCAAAAAAAAAAAAAAAAAAAAAATCTGGTTCTTGGCCATTTACCCAAAGAAGGCTCCATTTACACACACACACACACACACATTTCTCAACAGCCTTTTCTGTACTGCTGGTACTGAAGCTTGGATTCAAAACAACAAAAAACCTTGTAAACAAACTGCAAGAAGAAAAAACTAAATAAATGTGTATTTGTGAGTGTGAATGTATTTGTGTATCTTTAGACATAAGGCAATGGCATCCCACTCCAGTTCTCTTGCCTGGGAAATCCCATGGACGGAGGAGCCTGGTGGGCTGCAGTCCATGGGGTTGTGAAGAGTCAGACACAACTGAGCGACTTCACTTTCACTTTTCACTTTCATGCATTGGAGAAGGAAATGGCAACCAACTCCAGTGTTCTTGCCTGGAGAATCCCAGGGACAGGGGAGCCTGGTGGGCTGCCATCTATAGGGTGGCACAGAATCGGACACGACTGAAGTGACTTAGCAGCAGCAGCAGCAGCAGACATAAAAGAAGAAAAGATGTTGCAGATACTGTGCTTATATATTTGATTAGGAAACTATAAACAAGAGCACTTAGAAAACAACAAAGAATGCTTACAAATTAAATGACTATCCAAAAAATCCATTAAAAAGTTGAAGAAATCACTCAGGAATGTAAAAATAAAACAAATGGATGGAATCCAAAACTTATATTCATTAGAGAATCAATCCAGGAGATCAGTATCTGATGACTTAGGGTTCCGGAAAGAGAAAACAGAGGATCAGAAATGACCCCCCTAAAAATAAGACTGCAATTATCCCATACAGAAAGCATACATTTCTGGTTTAAAAGAGTCAGCCAAATGCAGAGCACAAAGGAATGAAAAAGACTTGTATCAAGTGAGAGATTGTGAGATTTCAGAACATCAGGTAAAAAGAAAAAAGTTGGAAAAGCTTTTAAAAATAACCAATCAGATACAACAGAGGCTATAATGCTTATCAAACTGGAAGATAGAGAATAGAATGGGGCATTACTTTATAAAATTCTAAGGGGCAATTTTTTTTAAAACCTAGAATCCTATAACTGGTGATATGATCAATTTCTTGTGGGGGGTACGGGAAGACTTTTTGAGACAATGAAAATTTCCTGGAATTCACCCTTCAATCAGTTTTTCTCAAGTAGGTACTGGAAAGTAGTCTCCATAAGAAATAACTAGCTAACCAGATTCAGAAAACAAGGGACCCAATACAAGAGAAAGGCAGAGGAAATTCCCAGAGCAATGACAAGTAAAGTGAAAGTAAGAGTGTTAGTCGATCAGTCCTGTTCAGCTCTTGAGACCCCATGGACTGTAGCCTGCCAGGTTCCACTGTTCATGGGATTTCCCAGGCACGAATACTGGAGTGGGTTGCTATTTTTTCCTCCAAATGACAGAGAAGTCCTAAGCAAAAACTGTCCTAAGCTACAACCTTATGGAAAATCAACTCCAATGGAGCCACTGGGTGGGTAAAAGATCTGTTTCTTTAAAAAAAAAAAGAAGAAGAAGAAATGAAACAGGACTGGTAGATTTCTTTCTATGTTTGACCATATTATTGAAGGATGCCTATGGCTCAGGTGGTAAGGAATCATCCCGCAATGCAGGAGACCTATGTTTGATCCCTAAGTTGGGAAGATCCCCTGTAGAAGGAAATGGCAACCCACTCCAGTATTCTTGCCTGGAAAATCCCATGGACAGAGGAGCTGGGCAGGTACAGTCCATGGGTCTGTCACAGTACAGTCACAAAGAGTCAGACATGACTGAGCAACATCACTTTCTTTTTAAGTTTTCTTAGAAAGTTTGCATTGAATTACTGTTAGTTACAGAGAAAAACTGTGGTGTTGGAGAAAACAACACAGAAAAAAAGCAACTGTGGTGTTGGAGAAGACTCCTGAGAGTTCCTTGGACACCAAGGAGATCAAACCAGTCAACCCTAAAGGAAATCAGCCCTAAATATTCATTGGAGGGACTGATGCTGAAGCTGAAGCATCAGCTTGGCCATTTGATGCGAAGAACTGACTCACTGGAAAAGACCCTGATGCTGGGAAAGATTGAAGGCAGGAAAAGAAGGGGACGACAAAGGGGATGACAGAGGACTACAGTTGGATGGCATCACTGACTCAATGGACATGAGTTTAAGCAAGCTCCAGGAGTTGGTGATGGAGAGGGGCAAGGCTGGCATGCTGCAGTCCATGGGGTTGCAAAGAGTCAGACACAACTGAGTAAATGAACTAACAGAGAAAAATAAATAAATGAGAAAAATGAAGCAATCTCTGGTTCCACAAAAAAAACTCAGAAAAAAAAATGTAGTCATCATAATACACTAAACAGTACACTACATGGCTTATCTATGATCAATATTTATATAACTATTTATATAACAGAATATTGGTTGAAGAAAACACATGAGGTAAGTTTTGGGATAATGAAACAGAAAAAAAAAATGTATATAGCAAGAAGTGGAGAAGTAAGAAAGCTGAAGCCTCATTTTCTATAGTAAGGAGACAGACAATTAGAATAAAATATCAGAAAATAGAAATATTGTCATATTATTTAGAGATACAGAATTACATATGAGAAGAAATAGTTATGAAAGCGCTGAAATTAGGTCCAGTCTAGGCACAGAGATGGAGGAATGGGAGTAGTGGTTTAGTAGTAGCCTAAAAAAATAAAAAAGAAATTGGTCTTTCATTACTCTTTGACTTTTAAAACTATGAATGTGTACAACTTTCACAAAATACAAACACATTTTTATAGAAAGCTAGCATCTAGTAAAATCCTGTAATCCACTAATGACCAGCTCTTTTCAATGACTGTTTTCCAGGGAGAAATCCAAACATGTTTTGACATTGCATACCAAATGTCACTTGATTCATTTGCTTTCTAATATTTCTATGACTGCAATTGCAATTTGCAGTGGCTTCAAGATGGCTCTAAGATAATTCCAAAGCTTTCAGCACAAATTGACCCTCTTAAACAACTGCGCATAAATTTTCTCAGGCTCAAGCTGACCAAATGGCAATCAAAATGAAACACAAACAGGATGTTAACATTGCCTTATTGCTCAGTGAGCGTGAGCTCACTTTGAACAAAACAAAATACAACCACCACTCACACCTGCGGAGGAAACAGTTTTCCATTGGGATGATTGTGTGTTGTCAAAATATATGAACTCAAATGAAGAAACAAATGTGTATGTTTATTATATGCCAGTCACTGGGCTGGATAAACAGGAAATAGGAAGATGCATAAGATGCAGACACTTCATTTGAGCAGTTTGTAATCAAAGAAACTAAAACACTAGAAGCTCTCTCAACTGAGCTCCATTTATGTGACTTGTCAGACTAATGCTCACTAGCTGTTTTCTCCTTGACATATGACTGATCTACATGGCATGCTGTACACTCAAGCTAGCAACTACTCTTTCACCATTAGCTTCTTCAACTACCATTTGAACTGTTTGCCTATGGAAGGAAGGAACAAACCTCCTCTAACTTCTTAATTAAGTAGTTGGGGCTGTAAAATAATCTGACAAAAGACAGACTAAAAAGAGAAAAACACACAGAATTTATTAATATGTACATTGCACATACACATGGAAGAATTCAGTGATGAGTAAATCAAAGAGGCGATTAGAACTTGGGCTTATATGGCATCTTCACAAAGAGCAAAACTTTTACAGGGAAGTGACAAAAAAAGAAAAAGGGATTTAGACTTTAAAGGTGGCCAATATGTTGTTGTTTTGCTACGAAGTTGTGTCTGACTCTTTTGGGACCCATGGACTGTAGCCCACCAGGCTCCTCTGTCCGTGGGATTTCCCAGGCAAGAATACTAGAGTGGGCTGCCATTTCCTTCTCTAGGGGATCTTCCCAACCTAAGGACTGAACCCTCATCTCCTGCATTGGCAGGCGGATTGCTTACCACTGAGCCACTAGAGAAGTCTGACCAATTGAAGGAAAGTAAATATATGGGGAAACTAGTGGTGGATAAGGGCTGGTTAGTAAGGTTTGTTTGTTTAAATTCTTTCTTGGTACCATCTTGCCTCCAGTGATAAGGCTGTTACCCCTTTTCTGGTATGTAAAATGGGGTGGAGACATCTTCACAAGGAGCTTTTATGTTCTTCTTTTAGAATACATTTATAATTACATACATTTGATTAAATACTATAAAAGTCAATTAAATCTGAGTGTTAAATTGGAACTAGCTGAAAGTTTTGAGAGGACTTGCTAAAGTTGAAAAAACTGTTGAATTAGGTATGAAAAAAAATCATAAAAACCTAGAAGGATTTTTCACAGATAACTTTTACAAATATCTTTACATTCCTACTCCTTTTTCAAGAAAATGAAATTGGATATAGAGAGGATACAAAATGAACGTGGCTTATACTAAAATATATGACACAAAAGAAACAAAAGAGAGCTCATATTCAAAGAAAAGTCTTAGTTTTTCATGACTAAAAATACATTTCTATGTCTTCACTTCAGTTCAGTTCAGTCGCTCAGTTGTGTCCAACTCTTTGCGACCCCATGAATCGCAGCATGCCAGGCCACCCTGTCCATCACCAACTCCTGGAGTCCACCCAAACTCTTGTGCATCGAGTCAGTGATGCCATCCAGCCATCTCATCCTCTGTTGTCCCCTTCTCCTCCTGCCCCCAACCCCTGCCAGCATCAGGGTCTTTTCCAATGAGTCAACTCTTTGCATGAGGTGGCCAAAGTATTTGAGTTTCAGTCTCAGCATCA
This sequence comes from Cervus canadensis, assembly GCF_019320065.1. Classification (NCBI taxonomy): domain Eukaryota; kingdom Metazoa; phylum Chordata; class Mammalia; order Artiodactyla; family Cervidae; genus Cervus; species Cervus canadensis. The sequence continues at coordinate 73,444,197 of NC_057392.1, forward strand.
GTCCTTCCAATGAACACCCAGGACTGGTCTCCTTTAGGATGGACTGGTTGGATCTCCTTGTAGTCCAAGGGACTCTCAGGAGCCTTCTCCAACACCACGGTTCAAAAGCATCAATTCTTCGGCGCTCAGCTTTCTTTATAGTCCAACTCTCACATCCATACATGACCACTGGAAAAACCATAGCCAAGACTTTCTATGTCTTAGATTAAAATAAATACAATAGGTTGTATATATCACTGACTTTCAATTCCACATTCTAACCAATATGACCGTTACCCAACCAACTACTGGTCCTTATCTTACTGAATGAGAGAGCTTCCTCTGCCTATAGAAGTCACTTGGGCCCCAGGGGATGTGTTTAGAATGATTCCCTTGGAATGATGATAGATATGCTGTTCTAGTGACATTCTCTCCCCTAAGGGCCCCAGCTGTGTTTAGCAAAACTAATTGATAATGTACATTTCCCAGGTGGCTGGTTATATTTAACAAAATACACAACCAAACAAACAAAAAACTGGCCCAATGTTAAAGATTTTACATAAGAGCTCATCCTTTTGATAACTATTTTCTAAATCACTGTTAACATAGAAAAAAGTAAATTCTAATACATTTAAAAAAAAAAAGATTGATGCAGATCCTCAAGAAAAGAAACATAGAATAGAATATTAGCACATGAGTTTGGAAAGGTCTTTAGATGTCTTCCCTGGTGGCTTAACTGGTAAAGAATCTTCCTGAAATCCGGGAGACCCATCCAGACTGGATTCCTGGGTAGGGATGATCCCCTGGAGAATGGAATGGCTACCCACTCCAGTATTATTGGAGCTTTCCTGGTGTCAGACAGTAAAGAATCTGCCTGCAGTGCAGGCAACCCAGGTTTGAACCCTGGGTCAGGAAGATCCCCTGGAGAAAGAAATGGTTAGCCACTCCAGTATTCTTGCCTGGAAAAACCCATGGACAGAGGAGCCTGGCAGGCTACAGTTCATGGGGTCACAAAGAGTCAGACAGGACTGAGTGACTAGCACTTTCTCTTTTTTTTTTTAGATGTCACATGACCTATAGAATTCATTAAGAATAGAGACATACCCAAAGCTGAAGAGTAAAAGGGGACAGTTCTAAGGACCCATGACAATGTGAACTATTTTCTGAAGGCAATGGAAAATGTGTCATTTCAGAACCTTACCTCATGGGTCAAATGCTTTGATTTCAGCCATTATAAGGAGGGTTTCTCAAACTATAGCATATTCCATTTGACAACTTGCTTTTCCTCAAAAGTATTTGAAAATGAAAATTAAATGATATATTATGGTAGACAGCTTATATTTTACTTTATTTGAATTTTATTTAATCGTATTTAATTAAATTAGACTATGTTGACTCAGGTAACTCATTAATTAGAATTAAGGAATGACAATTAAATCCTGCCACATGAAACAAAGATCCTCCAATTTTATAGACTATATCTCAGAAAACTTGGTTATAATTCAAATATTCTATTAATTTTTTATTATAAAATCAAGAGCATTGTCTCACATGGTTAAATGCATAAATGTTGTTGTTGTTTAGTTGCTAAGTCATGTATGACTCTTTTGTGACCCAATGGATTGTAGCCCAACAGGTTTGTCTGTCCATGGGATTTCTCATGCAAGAATACTAGACTGGGTTGCCATTTCCTTTTCCAGAAGATCTTTCTGACCCAGAGATCAAACCTGCGTCTCCTACATAAGCAGATTCTTTTTTTCTTTATTACTGAGCTACCGGGGAAGCAAATGCATAACACATTGGCTTAAAAGACTGGAAAAATACGTGTTGAACTTGAACTGTTATGACAATTGTCATGTAAGTTTACATGTGGTCTAATGAGAGCTGGAATTTTGACCTAACATAGCTTACTTCACTTTTCTGCATATAGTTTTACCAGCATCTGAAAATTCACCTTCCTCCTTTGCCATTTCTCTCATCTGGTAGATCGAGTCCTCTTCTCACTCTACTCCATTGTTCTAGATTTTTCCTCCTTACTTTTGTCCTCCTAATAGAGCTAACTCAAAATATCACAATCCCCTAGTGCACGTAACACGAAATAGTATTCTGAAAATTTCTGTTTGATATGATGAGTTATATAAAACACAGGTTTCTTTTTTAATTCTATAAATATTAAATTCTGTGTATTGGAGTATTCTTTTCAAAAGATTGAAATTATTATTTATATCCTGTGACCTAGGTTAACTGGTCAAGTGTTTTATTATACCCTTGTTTTAATACAGAAGAATTAACTAAATAATAAAAGCTCAGATTATAAGAACAGTTAATAATTGTCTAGTTCTATTACATACGTTTGAACCCTCTTTACAGTTCTCTGACTAAAAAGTTGTTCAGTGGTTTCAACATTGCCCGGAAATAAGGAATTCTACCTTCTGGTACAGTCCCATTCTATTGTTAGGAAAACTAGTGCACAGTTATTATGAGAGAAGAATTCTCTCTGTCATTCTTTGGATTCTTATTCAGAGGCCACATGTGTCTTAAGCCCAGGCACAGAAATTCAAAGCCAACTACTCATTTCCCAACCTGTCTTCTCTCTTCCTTTGTCCATGCCATTTACTAAAACAAGCAAAGAGCAAGCCACACTCCCCAAATCTTCAGTCTCCTGCCTATATCTTTAAAAAGAACAGTGTTTTCTTTCAGTTTTCATATATTATTATAAGAGGTAGTAGCCGCAATACTTAAATACATATTTCAGCAAATCCTGCCTCCTAATGTGACCTATTTGACATGCATGTCATTATCATGAACCAGTTTTGTTCTATGTACCACTGCATCTATGTCTCTCACTCAACAGAGAATCTCAAATTATTGTGATCTGTTTCCACCAGTGAGAAAAAGAAACAAAATGTCACAAGGACAAGTTTTTGAGTCTTGAGCATTTCACTAAGAATTTAGCATTCTGTTTTTAACCAACATAATTATGTTATGTTATAAAAGCAACATAAAAAAAAAATCTAAAGCTTTTTACCTTGTAGTCAATTCAGATGGTTACCAGAGTAAGTGATAACTAATAAATCTGGATCACTTAAATAGAAAACATTCTAACAAATTGAAATAGATGATGGTAAAAAGTAAGAATTAGGTTGCTTTTAATAGATAAAATTTCTCTTCATCAACATAACAGCTTTGCATTAAAAATTGTCAAAGTTTCTATATCAAAAATAAAATAATAATTATTATATAATAATCCAAAATTACATAATGGTCCAAAATATTATCATACAATATTATCAAACATGAGTATTTTATTTTAGTGGAATTATAGTCACTTAAATAAGGGAAAACAAAGTTGTTTTCCAAGAAAGAAAAAAATTCTGTCACTTTTCTGGTCTTTACAGTAACAATGTTTCAGTAAATGTTCTCTTTTAAACTAAAAAATAACACAGTATTCAATTAATACTATCAATTTCTCTCAAAATGAATCTCTCCTTATATTTGAGACACTTTATTTTACAACTAGAATCAGTTTGCATTTAAATCTTCCATTCTAGTAAAATTCAAATGATTTTGTTTATTGAAGGCTCAAGGTACAGCAATTTGTTCTCCAGATTTTATACAGGGTTTGTCATGATTAATTTGCCTCAGGCTTTTTGTTTTGCTTTGTTTCGCTGATTTGGCTTCATTTTCCAATCTCTACCCCTCAGAATGCTCTCTTTCCTGTCCTTTGTGGATTGATCTACAGAAACATGCTACCTGGCAACTGCTCAGGTTTTCTACCGGCCATTGTACAAGTCGTTGAAGCAAAACATGTATAGGTTGGAAATTTGATAGAAAAAAAAATCTTTTTATTTTTCCATCTCTCATCCATAAAATAAAAGGTATTCAACCAGAAGTACTCCAAAGTATCTGTATCAAGGAGAGGCACAAATGCCTTCATTATAAGGAAAATGGGAAAAAAAAAATCCTTTTCAATGGAGTTATCTATCATCTGCTGTGTTGGTGGCCAAGAAAGCAAGAAGCAGTGTGTACAATCATGGTCAGGAAGAGGACTTGGAGTTCTATTCCAAACCAAATAAACTCACATTAATTTGTTAATTTATCAGGACAGCCTTTGGTTATTTCTTCGTAACTCTATTTTTCAACTTGAAATTTTCATTCAATAAAATGAAATATTACACCATGACAACATTTTCAATTGAACTTGAGCTTAAAAAAGCCAAATATCATATGAAATTTCACATTTTTAAGAGTTGCAGGAAGTTGTTATTGCTTAAAAATGTTTCCATCTCTTTGAATTATTTATGAAAATTATCTCCTTACCTGGGTAGATATGACATTTTCGACTTTACTGTGAAGAGCACAATTCAACCACTCCTTGTATGAGGCTTTAAGAAAAAGGAATATGCAGATATAGTTCTGCTCTCACAAAAAATGTAAGGAGAGAAATCTACTTCAAATTATATGCATTATATGCTTATTCTGGGTATATGTCTTTCTAGAGAAAAAATAATACATGAGCTTGTTAGCATACAGATCAAGCTAGGAGAAATAAGAGACAAAATTTGCTCTATGGAAGCAGACAGTGTAGTTTAGTGTCCAAAGATGGGCTTTGCATCCATATAGACCTGAATGAGAATTTTATCCCTGCCTCACACTAGTATGGTATTTACTACTATGGTATTTACTATTCAGACAAGTCACTGAACCTTAATAAGCCTCAGTTTTCCCATTATAAATTGAGAATAGCAATGTATACTTCAACAAGCTATTATAAAGACTAAGTTATATTATTTTATCCATTCAACTTTCATTCATTTCATATAAATTATGACATACACCAGACAATATTCTAGGCACTAGGGACACTGTAAATAAAAGACACAAACCACTGAGGAGGCAACATCTGTGCAGAGATAAGGAAGGATAGAAAGGTACTATCCAACAGAGAGCTTTCGAGGGTAAGAGACCAGCGTCTCAGGAGTCTGACAAGCTGGAGTAACAGAAAGGAGGCCAGAGCGGCTGGCAGGCAGTACAGAGAGGAGGGCAGGTCTGAGGAGATGGGTAGAGCAAACACGGCCAGGTCCCTGGCCTACTTACTAGGACCTGTAAGTTTACCGGCATGAAGTAAGTCTAAAACTATCTAATATTTCATTTAGCTCAATCATATTTTCTCTCTCCAGAGCCAAGACTACCTGGCCCTTAGCATCAATTCTACCGAGACCTGTAGGATCAAACTTGAAAACAAGAACTGTGAAAAGGCTACAGAACATAGAACATCATGGTGAGTGACGCTTGGCTGGGCTACAGATTCCAACGACGGTGTCAACATTCCACTCAAATGTCCAGATGGGACAAGTCATATCCCATTGGTGCCTGCCTCATGAGCAAACCAGACCAGCCACACTGTTACTAATTAGATATACCCTCACCACAAGCATACCCAGTAGGAGAGAAGCAGGATCAGGGTAGGGGGTATCTAAAAATTTAAACATCTTCTTAAAAGGTACTCAGTCATTCAAAAGAGGTCATCAAAATTGAAAGCATCAGTGATGCTTTAAGTGTAAATGCTCTAAATGTAAAGTTTGCTGCATAACTGTGAAGGAGTTCAGAGTATACCACCCCCAAATATATTGCTCTGGCAAAAGGATTATTTTGAGCAGAAGGCAATTGAGAAAAAGCAGACATAAGATAAGGTCTCTGCCCACCCATCCATCTGCCTGAAAGCAGAACATAAATATGTGAACTCCTTTTGTGAACGTGTCTGGGTCCCCTACTTCCTGGATCAGAGATAACACCCTGATTCCTGCAGAAAAGATGGCACTAAGAGTCTACACAAATAAGTCTTGCTAACTGCCTCTTATCTACAATTACTTTCCCCATATATTTTCATTTTAACAACTTGCCACCCCTGGAAACTCAAAGAGCTTTTCTGTTGTCTTGTCACTTCTCTACAAATTTGCTGTTCTTTTATTAAGATGCTATATAAGCCCAGGTTCTAACTTCCCTTTTGAGTTACTCACCACTGTGATCTGTGTCTACAAAGGATGCACACATTAATAAACTCTGTGTTTCTTTTGATAATCTGTCTTTTGTCAGTTCAATGTACAGGGCCTAGCTAATGAAGCTAAGATGAATGGAGGAAAAAAAGTCAAGTATTTCCATCCCTGCACCCACCTATCTTATTTTCAGTAGGATGAGTGCTCACTAGTTTTTAAAAATAAAGTTAGAAACAGTTCCATTTATAAGTCTGTTAATAATTTCTAATACTTCAAGTCATTTCAATCTTTGTGTATATTATATAACAAAATAAATATATCATGTGGTGTTTAAACAGGATTCTGTGCTGAGAATCCAGAAACAAAAAAGGCAGAGCATATTAACTGCAAGCAGGATTTTCAATTAAATTTTTATTTTGGTTGCTTATTTGTAATGAAATGCCTCAGAATCACTTGTGAGTGAGTGAGTGAGTGAAAGTCACTCAGTCATGTCCTACACTTACCGTCCAGACCCTATGGACTGTAGTCCACCGGGCTCCTCTGCCCATGGGGATGCTCCAGGCAAGAATCCTGGAGTGGGTTGCCATGCTCTCCTCCAGGGGATCTTCTCTATTGAACCAGGGTCTCCTGCATTGCAGGTGAATTCTTTGCCTTCTGAGCCACCAGATTTAAAAACAACAAAAAGAATCGATGATTCAACTGTTAATGTTTCAGACATGTAAACTTAATATATAAAAATGGGGTAAAAGACTTCTTAAAGAATAAAATATTTATTTTAGTTGATTTCCCTAACCAATCCAATCCATCCTTTACTCTCTCATCTATAATGTTGATATTATAATTATTTCAGTTATTATTTTTCATTTTCCTCTGAAGTAACCCTTTTCTGGGAGAGAGAAGATAACCTAATAGATTTTTCTATATTTAATTTCATGCATTCTGTGAATTTTTAATGCTAATGCTTTAAAGAATTCCTCTTATTTAAATAAGATATTTGATAAAAAGTATTTCAGATAATCTTTCTACTAAATCTTTAACAGCAAAGCTTTAAAAAAAAAAAAAAAGAAAAGTTATTACCATATGCTCTTTAATGCCTAAAGCAAAGATCTAGTATGGAATTGAGCATCATAATGAGGTCAATCTCAATTCCATCAATGTTATGTTCTATTAAAATCAAATCCAATCACATTCCTCATTTCAACCCAGCATGGCTTGGCTTTGAGGTATGTTCAGAAATGCACTTAAATTAGAAGGAAACATTAACATTTTATCATATGAATGCCACTAATGGCTCAGAAGATTAGCAGTAACACTTTCTGGAGACTTCCTCTACTGAAAATGTACTCTTAATAATATTCTTACATATCTAACTGTAACTGTTGGATATGTGTTTCCAGCTAACAAAGTTCAGGAGCTCTTGGTTAAAATATAAGTAAAAGGGGCTTCCCTGGTGGTCCAGTGGTTCCCTGGTGGTCTGTGTTTCCTCTGCAGGGGGCATGAGTTCAATCCCTGGTTTAGGAAGTTCCATCCACATGCTGTGAATGTGCAAGTTGTTCAGTCTTATCCGACTCTGCAACCCCACTATACATAGTCCATAGAATTCTCCAGGCCAGAATACTGGAGTGGATAGCTATTCCCTTCTCCAGGGGATCTTCCCAACCCAGGGATCGAACCCAGGTCTCCCACATTGCAGGCAGATTCCTTACCAGCTGAGCCACCAGGGAAGCCCTTACAAGATGTGAGGTGTGGCCAAAAATAAAATAAAATTTTAAAAAGTAAAAGAAAGAAAAACTACCGCCAATGAAAATCCCTTAACTGGAAATCTACTTCCATTTGCCATTTTCACCAGAAAATGATGCTTCATTGAGATCATCCCTAATCTAGTGAAATAAGTTACATTTCTCAGGCGAGCAATGGATCATCCTCCATAGACTATCTATGAGTTATAACTAAATTTGTTTAGGAGGGTTTTGGGTGGGAGTGTATGGGAGGAGGGGTTTACATTTTCTCTGCTGCTGAATAGGAAATAGTACAAATTCACGGTGATCCACTACTCTAAGTAGTGGATCTAAGTCTAAAGAAGGCTCGCCTCAACAAAAACAATTTCAGAGTTAACCCAATTCCATATACCAACAAAACATATCACTGAGAACAAAGAAATATGATAGTCCTTAACTTACAATAGGAATGTATTCCTTAATATCTTATGTACTTTGAATGAATTCAATTTCTTGAATACATAAATTATAACCAGCACGATTCTAGATATGTCAGATATAGAGCCATGACCTAATGGAGATTGTAAGATATACCTGAAGACCAGATGTACAAGGAATTAAAGACCTTTAAGCTGTAAATTCTCTTAAAGGTCATGAAGAAGAAGTCATTTTACATTTGTGGGAACAAAAGCCAGGAGAATTGAAGTGCCTTTGTACAAACCTCAAAGCTAATTAACATTCTGCTGGGACTAGAGTCAAGAAGCCTGACTCTCAGTGTTGCTAATCTTGAATATGAACAAAAAGAAAATCTGCAGGCAGGGTTGGCAGGGGTTGGGGTGGGGGGGTTGGGCAGCATGCTGTGACACAAAGTGTGCAAATATCAACACTGTTAAAACTCCAAGTGTGGGGAAGACTCAGGGAAGGGTCAACATTTTCCTCCAAATTTAAATTACTGCTGATATCATCTGTTCCTGGAGCCTTAATCCCTAATAGCTTCAAAGAGATCAGGTGTGTATTATTCCAAACCATTGTGAAATAGGGGCTCCATTCATGCACATGAAGGAAACAAAAATATGCCACCCCAAAACATGCCTCTTTGACATAAAAATTATTTTGAGCTGAAGGCAATTAAGAGGCAGCAAAAGTAGGAACAGCTCTCTACCCTCCCCCAGCTCTGCCTAAAGGCAGGATATAAATTCTCCTTTTACTCGACAGACTCCTATCCAATCTAGAGATGACAGCAGAAGAATCAGTAAACAACCCAAATTCGGTAAGTTGCCACCTATATATTTATGTTCCCACAGTTCACCACCCTTGAGAGCCTAAAGTCACTTTCCTTTGTTCTGTTGTTTCTTCATAGGTGTATTATCCTTTGTTGAAAATGGTATATGAACCAGAGTTTTAAATCACCACTTTGAGCTTCTCTGTATAATAATTCTTTTTCTCCTGTGTGATATGCACTGCTTGCATTAATAAACTTTTTTCCTTTGTTAATCTCTCTTTTTGAGTTGCAACTGAAAATCTAAGGTTGGGGGGGAATAAAGTTCAGCGCCCCTATGAATATAAACTCTTTACAAGCTTGAAAAGACCTTCACCATCCACGAGCTCTGTAGAACTATGAACCAAAAACCTAAGCACTGAACTGGACCCCTCTGGAATGCAGGATACCACAGTTTTAGATGAAGCTAGGGGCTTCACCAATTCTAGGACTCTTTTAGGAATGTCTTCTCAAAGGAGTCATGGCATTTGGTGTGCACAAATTGGCCACAAAATTCCATATTGCTTTATGAAAACAAGTGAGTGTGGATAGAGAATGCAGTAAGAAGAAGGGAAGCAAGAGAATCAGAATTAGGGAACTCTAACAATGGGAACAATTTCAGGAAATTTTTAAAATTTCATAATTACTGACCAAATGTTTAAGAGTATATTGACAACAGGTTTTGGTTTACAGTTCCCTAACAACTCTGTTGTCAACCAGTTCTTTATTCTCACAGTGTATTGTGAATATACTCTTAAACATTTGGTCAGTAATTAGGAAAAAATAGTTCAAATATGCATACATTCCCTGACTTGACAAGTGGGGATGATTAGGATGAGAGCTATGGACACTCATTTAAAAAAAAGAAAATAAGGAAAATTAGAGTAAGAGGTTTTCTTCTCTGACTCTCCACCTCCATGAAGTCTTAGAAATATACATATTTCCCAGAGAGAAAGAGACAGAGATGGAGAGACAGAGAGATAGAGAGGGAGAGAAAGAAGGAGAAGAGAGGAGAGGAGTAGGGAGGGGAAGGGAGGGAAGGGAAGACCCATAGATCCTGGGACAAAGAGTCAGCAACTCCCAGTGATTTAATCAGAACCCATTAAATGTTGAAAGGGTGCCTGGAGAAGCCATAACCTCATAACTGAAAAAGCATAGGATATTTACAAGCAGTTTCTTAAGACATAAGATATTAAAATATTTGCTATGTCACACAACAATGAAAGATTACTTAATGTCATGCTCTTCATAATGGAAAAAAAATTGAAAATCCCCTAAATATAAAAATAATAATAAAATAGAATAAAATATTTACTATGGGAAAGGAAGGGCTTCACAGGTAGCTCAGTAGTAAAGAATCTGCCTGCCAATGCAGGAGATGCAAGAGAAGAGGGTTCAGTCCCTGGGTCAGGAAGATCATCTGGAGTAGAAAATGGCAACCCACTACAGTATCTTGCCTGGGTAATCCCATGGACAGAGGAGCCTGGTGGGCTACAGTCCACAGGGTTGCATGGGGTTGGACACAACTGAATAACTGAGCACATGGGAACGGAAATGGTAGATGGAAATTCTGAAATACAGTAAAAAAACTTTACTAATTTTAAGGCCTATACATTGCATAGATATGATGCATATTTAGTGTGCTGCTATAATATCTCTACCTTAATGTACATAAAATATTTATATAAAAGCATTTGGTAGATTACTCCTAACCATTATCCCACAATCCTATTTTTTCTCATTAGGTCTCAAATAACTCAAACTCTAAGCTGGCTACTTGAGAGACTTTCACAAACCTAATCATTATGATAAATATACCTCCCATATCTTCTGTTTTTTTGTAATTTATCATTATGGCCTTTTAAAAATTGTTTCTGAAATCCAACTATCCTATTAAATGTTCCCTGATGTATTAGAAAATTATTTTCTTACTCCAATTAAGAAAGTTACATTTCTCTCCCTCCACTTGCCTTTACCTGAAAGACACTCAACTCTTTCACTCTTACCAAGCAAGACCTTTATAACTTGTGTTACTATTTCTGCAATTTCATATCTAGACCATATATATTTTTGAAAGCCACTGTATTTTTGTTTTATTTAGGGTAGCCTTTGTTAACCTAATCATAATGACAATGTTCACGTTAACACTTCAAAGCACATTTTAATACCAATTACTAGTTCTCTATCCATTAATGTGACAAGGCTACAAATTCAATGCTCTATATTATTTTCCTCCTATTCTGGATGCTCACAAATTTTAATGCTTCCAAAATTTCATACCTTGCCATTATCCAATGACTTCAAACCTAGATTTTTAAAATCTGAGAAAAATGTTTAGGACAAGATGAAGAATATAACCTTTAATGGTAAATTTTTAACAAACTATACATAAGATGAATCAGATAAGATTAATTTACAAATAAATATGCTTGTTTGCCAAAGAACAAAAATTTACTCAAGGAACTATAAGCAACTTATGGGAATAAAATTACAAATGAAAGAAAAAGGAAAAGGAAGAGATGATAACAACCATTTGTTTTCTAAAACTCTAAAGACATGTTCCACACACACACACAAAAGACATAGACACTTCTACACACCTATCCACCTAACCTCACATCACACACTTCTATATCCTGTTCATATTAACTTAATGTCCTTTGAATTAATTTTATGACATAGTGTGTTAGGGATGGGAGACAGAATGGAACCCGTCAATACAGTAAGCAGCTCTCTGCTGGAATTGTAAGCAACCCCTAAGCCTTCAGAGAGGCACAAAGCTTTGCAAATTTCATTGATTTCTTTGATTGATGTAAATTGCAAGTGACTCTGTATTGTGTCAGGCAACTCTCAAATAGTTCCAGCTGACTCTGCAATGAGCCTCTACATGGTCCAAAGCACTAGAAGGAACATGTCACATCTTTAACCTCAAGCAATAGAGCTCAATCTGCCTTGTTTTAAATTAAACACCCCGTAAGTAATTGTACTCAAGATTTGAAAAGTTTTTGCTTCCTTAAACAGCAAGAGCATGCACTAATAGCATTGGCTTTTATAATTTTGAGAATAAAACCCATTTGGGAGACCTGAGAAAAAAGGCAGCCTTCAAGGTGGAGGCCTCAAAGCAAGAATGAAAACATGAAAGCTGTTCTGGTCGGCTTTTGACATCTTAGAATACAGAATAATGGTCTCAGCTCCTGTCCTCATTCCTCCTGTGATCAGAGCTCCATTTGCAGTGAATGGCAACTCCTTCTATAGGAGGCCTTTCTGAACAGTGAATTCTGAACAGAATGATAGAACTGAAAAGCATCACTGAATATAGTCTCTGGATTGTTCACCACTTGCATGTTCATGGACAAAGGGGAAAAGAGAAGCAATACAATCAGCAAGTATTCCAAGACGCAAGCAGGCCTGAGAACATATCCAAATGATAGTGAGCAACAAAGATACAACCCTCACGCCATGAGGTTCAAATCCTGGCTACCTCACTTACTAGCTACACAATCTTGGGAGTGTTTCTTAATCTCTCTGAATCTGGCTTCTGATGTTTTTTTTTTATTAATTTTTTTGGCCTGAGTATGATGATAATTCCTACATTGCATGGCCATTATGATTATCATGTGAGATAAAGAAGTCTATAAGACACCTAAGACTGGACCATGAACTCAGAAAGTGTTCAATAAATGGTAACTGTATGATGGCAGTGGCAGTGATGATGATGAAGAGAATGATGACATATGATGAGCACGTCATTAAGATGATTCACAGTCCAGGCTACTATGCTGCTTCTGACCCTGGCACTTTTATACACCCTGTTTGCTTCCTCCTATAAGCTTCAAAAAAATCATACTTCATCATGAGAAAGTGGCCAAAACAATAATGCCTTCAGGGAGACAGCACTAGACACAACTGCTCTGGATACCCTGCTTCTATTCTTCACATTAACTAGAGCAACGGGTAGATGACTTGGTGAAAGCCACCCGGAGAAGCTGAGTTCTAAAATGGGATTTAAAGATGCTTGGGTTTCCACATATTCCAGACACTGTGCAAAGGAATAAGGCTGGATTTAAGACATTGTACGGGCCATAGAAATATTCTCAGTCTAGACTTGAAGCTACACCAAAATTGTGGCAAGAGCTGTAACAGAAATATGTATAAAATTCTGTGAGAACACAGGAGGGAGACACTAATTAAATCACAGGAAAACAGAAGGAGAAGTTTCATGGAACATTTCCATTATAAAATAACATCTGAGGTGGACCTCAGAGGGTGAGTAAAAAACGTTCCCTGAGAGGATCTTCCCACAACAGCCTGTCATCATATTAACACAAGCAAACCATCTCTAAGGAGTACTCCCCAATATGCAGACGGCTCCCACTGAAATGGCAATAGATTATTATACTTACAAGCCAATAAAGGACAAAGAAGTAGATGGGAGTAGCTTACATTTAGTGTTTTATTTGTCCCAAGGGTGATTTTTAATCAAAGCTATGCTGGACAAATATCAATATCAATAACCTCAGATATGCAGATGACACCACCCTTATGGCACAAAGTGAAGAAGAACTAAAGAGCCTCTTGATGAAAGTGAAAGAGGAGAGTGAAAAAGTTGGCTTAAAGCTCAACATTCAGAAAACTAAGATCATGGAATCTGGTCCCACCACTTCATGGGAAATAGATGGAGAAACAGTGGAAACAGTGGCAGATTTTGTTTTGGGGGGCTCCAAAATCACTGAAGATGGTGACTTTGGCCATGAAATTAAAAGACGCTTACTTCTTGGAAGAAAAGTTATGACCAACCTAGACAGTATATTAAAAAGCAGAGACATTACTTTGCCAACAAATTTCCATCTAGTTCAGGCTATGGTTTTTCCAGTGGTCATGTATGGATGTGAGCTGCTTCTGCTGCTAAGTCACTTCAGTCGTGTCCGGCTCTGTGCGACCCCATAGACGGCAGCCTACCAGGCTCCGCTGTCCCAGGGATTCTCCAGGCAAGAACACTGGAGTGGGTTGCCATCTCCTTCTCCAATGCATGAAAGTGAAAAGTGAAAGTGAAGTTGCTCAGTTGTGTCCGACTCTTTGCGACCCCATGGACTGCAGCCCACCAGGCTCCTCCGTCCATGGGATTTTCCAGGCAAGAGTACTGGAGTGGGTTGCCACTGCCTTCTCCAATGGATGTGAGAGTTGTACTATAAAGAAAGTTAAGCGCTGAAGAACTGATGCTTTTGAACTGTGGTGTTGGAGAAGACTCTTGAGAGTCCCTTCGACTGCAAGGAGATCCAATCAGTCCATCCTAAAGGAAATCAGTCCTGTGTGTTCATTGGAAGGACTGATGCTGAAGTTGAAACTCCAATACTTTGGCCATCTAATGCGAAGAGCTGACTCATTTGAAAAGACCCTGATGCTGGTAAAGATTGAAGGTGGTAAGAGAAGAGGATGACAGAGGATGGGATGGTTGGATGGCATCACCGACTTGATGGACATGAGTTTGAGTAAACTCTGGGAGTTTGTGATGGACAGGGAGGCCTGGCGTGCTGCGGTCCATGGGGTCGCAGAGAGTTGGACACAACTGAGAGACTAAAGTGAACTGAGGCTGGATAATGTGAGCACAGAGGCAATTTGGGATGCTAACACAAGCCCAGGTGGTTGTCAGACTACATTTGTTTCTCAATGCTGGCATTGCTGGGTGGTTAAATGAATTGATGATTGCAAATTGCTTTGAAAATACACAATACTGAATAAAGGCCATGAATTACTGTTGTTCAATTTACTCAGACAAACTTGTCTCCAGACGGAAGGTCCCTGAATGACGGACTATGTTTAAAGACATTTAGGAGCTTTCTTTTTCACAACAAAGATCATTTTTTTAGCTAGATTTATTCTAAAACTATCATAAAGGCCTAAGGATAATCTTTTTTAAATGCCATTATAACAAAATAAATCTGAAATTGCTCGTAAATGCCACTTACAGGGAACTTTAGGGAAAAAATGCATTAAACTAAAACAGTTTTGCCATATCATTTAAAAATAAATTACAAGAAAAAGGAAGCCTCCCATGGGAATGGTAGCTGTGAAAGCTGAGAGGAAATAAGAGGAAACAAATTACAGGTATATAACCCATGTAAACATATAGAGAACATTCTCTGCAAAAGATGATGGAAAAACTGCTAAAAGAAACTCACATTTGATGATAATCATTGGCTTTCCTGGTGGCTCAGACAGTAAAGAATCCCCCTGCAATGTAGGAAACCCGAGATCGAACGAACCCTGGGTCAGGAAGCTCCCTTGAAGAAGAAAATGGCAATCTACTCCAGTATTCTTGCCTGGAGAATTCCATGGACAGAAGAGCCTGGCAGGCTACTGTTCACGAGGTTGCCAAGAGTTGGACACGACTGAGTGACTTACACTTTCACTTTTTTCACTGTATTTCACATGGTTTTCAGCAATGTTCCTATGTCTCCACTAACTGTATCCAACATTTACAAAAGGTTAAGCAGAATGTGATTAGCTATATAAAAATGGTAGTTATATTGATATGTCCTACATTGTTATACTTTCTAGTTTACACAGTAAATTTAACTAATTCATTATAAAATGTACTGTGATAGGACAGGTATAACACCTTTTTTAATTTTAAATTTTAAAAATTTAAACAAGCAATTGAGGTGACAAGAGGTTATATATGACTAGAAAAGTTGGAATCCCAGAGCAGATAAGTGTCATAATCTAGGCTACAAGTTAATCTGATTTCTAGGCTACTGACCTAATGGCATTATTTTCATACACTGAGAAGATTTTGTAAAAAGCCTTTATTCAAATAGCAGACAAGCTCTAAAAGAAATAACAAAATAGATCACTTTTGATGTTATAATAGACTTAGTATTTTAGTATCTAACTTTTTAAATAACAAAAACTGTTTTAAGAAAAACTATATTTACATAATAAAATGGAGAGGTAACACAAGTCTTTCTCAAGCTGTGTTCCTTAGAACACTCATTCCATAAGATGCCAGTAAGTGTGTATGTGAAAAAGATTTTACAGAAAAAGGTACTTCAGAAAGAAATACTTTCTTTCTGACTCTCAATCTATATTAATATGCAAAAAACGCTGGGAACATCTACAACCAGAAACCTATGGCCTCCAAAATTCACATATTCCATCTCAGTGCTTCTTAAAATGCAGTATAAATTTACCTGAGTTAAAGTTGGACTACCATGTGACACTCATATCCTAAATTACAAAATAAATATGGTACCCACCTCTAGTGTGACAATTTTGATTGTTATTTTGCTAAAGAATAAGAGATGTAAACATAATTTTTAAATTAAAACAAAGAAAAGGCTATTACTTCAAAGCACTTTTGCTCAGAAAAGGTGCTCTACCCAATAACTAGAAGCCACTTCCCTCTGCCATGAAGATGACTTCCATGGAAATCTTTGAAAAGGAGTGCAATCTGCAATCTGGGGAGAACTAGCATGTCCAGCATTGAAAACAAGTTATATGCCTTCTTAGGTTTGGATTTATCATTTAAAAATAAAAAGGAACAGAATATGACTAAAATAACACACTGTGTTAACAAAGAGAGCTTGTTTGCCCACTATGTCTTCTGCAAGAAACCACATATTTCACTGTCATCATGAATGCATACTGTAGTCCTAGTTATCCAGATTTAAACAAGTTCAGGTATGAATCTTTCCTATTTGTTTTAGGGTAAGCTTTCAATTCTGTCAACTAGCAATTTGCTTAGAGCAAGTTGGAGATGAATTAGCAACATTGAAAAGAAGTTTCAACCATTCCTAAGGAAGCTGCTTGGTAATCTAACTATTGAGAGAAATGTATCCCTTTGTTTCTTGAACACATACCTTGGTATAAGAAATTACAGTAAGACTTGTAATGTATGTGAAGTTGTCCTGTATGTCTCCAGTTTGAAAATTTTGAGTCTGGGATTTTTCTGAACCAAAAACATGTAGTAAGAAAAGGAAATACAATTATAATGCTGTACACTGAAGTCCAGAGATCTATAATTTGATTCCTGCTTTGCCTTAAACTAGCTGTCATTTAATTTACTCAGTTCCTTTAGCTAAAATGTGATAATATTTGTTGATATGATCACACAATTCATTGCTGATGCCTGGCAACACACACATACACCAACTCTAACACCAGAATGGAAAGCACAATAAAAAGGCTTACCTAAGACTTGGATTTTTCCAAAATATGGTTCAAAATATTAAGTGGTGTCTCACATACAGTAGGCATTCAACAACTAACCAGTAGCGGAACTGATATGGTAATAATAGAACAAATATTTTTAAAAAGAGGAACCAAATCAAAAAGGCTAAAGAAATGGTAGCTAGCAGGCATAAAAGAAGGATGACAAAGAAGCAATGTAAATAGAGATTAGAAACAAAATGAAGTGGGGCCTGCTAATTACTGATAAGGAGACAGAAAGAATACTGAGAAATTGTGAGTGAGAATGTGGCTTGAAATTTCACACACAATAAAACCTTCAGGACCTCAGATGATCTGAAAGGGATACTTTAACATCAATAAATACATAAATGTAAGAACTAAAAGGGGGAGAACCGATTCTTGTTTGAAGAAATTTTAAAGATTCTATCAGATGAAGAAGGCAGGAGATTAATTTCCCATAGATTGAAATCTTTGTACTGTCTGAGCTTTTACCTTATGTGTGAACTTCTTTTCTTTTTAGTTCTTTCCTTTCCTTCTTTCTCTTTAGCTTTTTAAAAAGTTCTTCTGATAAGACAATTTTTAGAAAGAAAATTTTCAGTATCATAGCCTCAGTTGACTAGTTTCTTTAAACAAATACATTTATCTTAATAAATGTGGAAAATAATTAATCTAGGAGTGAAGTCTGGCATAAATATGCCAAATTGAATCCATAATTAGTTTCTTTTATAAAATAACTGCATGATAGGATAGAACAGGAAAATGAGTATCTTTAGGATTTCAGTACTATAGTGATTCAAAAAATCCAACAGATCAGTTCATTATTGTGAGAGTTCAGACCAATTTCCTGGGAGTTCAGGCAAATGCAAAATTAGAGGGCACAGTCTCCAAATGTGCCCTCACTTCTGACACTAACTGCACGTTTGGGGTATTACAAAACCACCCACAGGCTCAATAATCCTCCAAAAGGGCTCTCAGAACTTCCTGAAAGAAGCTATCCTCATAGTTACAGCTTATGACAGAGAAGGAAACAGAGGAACACCAGCCGAGGCGGGAAGCAGATGGGGTGGAGTACAGGCAAGGATCAAACATGGGGCTCCCATTATTTTCTCTCTGTGTTCCTCTCCTGACAGTGGTGGGTGACAAGATGCATAGTGTTGTCAACACAGGAAGTTCACCCAAGTCTCAGTGTTCAGAGATTTTATTGGGCTCCATTATGTAGTAAAATTAATTGATTATTCACGTGGTTGACTTCCATCTCCATGTTGACTGACACCATGTGACTCAAAGCCCCCACCCTAAATCACTTGTCATTCCCATATCACAGATATGACCAAAATATTAAGCAATGCATATAAAAGTACTTCAAAATGTAATTACACTACAAACAAGAGCTAGTATCAGGCTTTTTTTCCTATATACTTTCTTTTAAAAAAATCAGACAAGTTCTACCATAAAGGAAAAAAAGAGGCATCATGCTATAATTTAATCATGATTTAAAATACAGAATTTATTTTAATTATTAATGATAAATTGACAATTTTACAATAAAATATTCAATGTTAATTAATAAACTACTAATTGCATTCATCATAATATGATGACACAACTTTTAAAAAGTGATTTTTTATATATAATGCAATATCTTGATTGTGCAAAGAAAAAAAATGTTACTATTTAGGACATAGTAATTTCAGAGTCTATGACACCTTCTCTTTAATGTTTGCCAAGAGGCTACCTTTGACTATATATATTCTATAAATTAGCTCTCTGTAGAAAATTTCTAACTTTTAAGAATGAGGAGGTTAATGTTATCTAGAAGTAATATGAAAAACATAGAAAAATAATTTTTTAACAACTTCACATATTTTAAGACATTCCATTTTAAAAATTTAGCTGGTAAGTA
Organism: Cervus canadensis; assembly: GCF_019320065.1. Lineage (NCBI taxonomy): Eukaryota > Metazoa > Chordata > Mammalia > Artiodactyla > Cervidae > Cervus > Cervus canadensis. Next base: position 73,463,241 of record NC_057392.1, read on the forward strand.
TAATATGACAGCACATTACTTTGAACATATGACTAAAGGGAGTGTATAATAAAATTGTTATAACTCAGAGTTTCCAAATCATGCATAAATTCCCCTTGTTAATAGAATTCTATCAAATCTAGCAACTTTGCCTTGTCATTTATTCCCTTAACTTGCATAAAAATCCAGTAGATGCCACAGAGATATAAAATCTTACAATGAAACTTCTAAATGGAGAAAGCCATAGGATGATCTATAAGTAAATGCATGAAAGAGTAGTCAAGCTATACGCATGTTTGCTTGGGTAAGAAATGCAAAACAAAAGACAGTGACATGGATCCAAGAACACTCATGGATTGGTGATACTATCTCTGTACCTTTAGATGTGTGGAGTCTGAAGCAGCATAGAGGAAAAAGGAGGGCTTAGAGGTAGGGCTATTTGAAGACTATTCACTCACTGGTCCCAGTCATGAAGGTAACCCTGATCCAGATGCTCACCTTCCCTTGTTCAAAAGTGAATACAAGACCTGAGTTCAGTTCTAGAACTTAAATCTTGAACCAAACAACACAAAGAACAAAGAATTTTCTTATTAATAACAATTATGTGTAATCTCAGGGCTGCTGTAGGTCCAACTGATTCTAAGATTGGGTTTCCTGTTGTTCCTTCAATTTTCTGGGCAACCCTCATAATCTTTCACTCTGTGTGTGTGTGTGTGTGTGTGTGTGTGTGTATGTGTGTACTCAGTCGTGTCTGACTCTTTGCAGACCCATGGACTATAGCACGTCAACATGGAATTTTCTAGGCCACAACACTGAAGTGAGTTGCCATTTTCTACTCCAGGGGATCTTCCCAACCCAGGGACTGAACCTGCATTTCCTGGATTAGCGGGCAGATTCTTTATCACTGAGCCACCTAGGAAGCCCCCAGCAACATTCTCGCTTTTAGTTAAGAAGTGGTTTCTGATGCTTCCAATCAAAGAGCCCTGACTGAAACAGTTCCTTTATCAAAAAATGGTACTGATATCTTTGGTCAAGGACCTGTCAAGCTAAATAAACAATGCAATTTTTTACATGCACTTGATATTCACCTCAGTTCCGTGAGAGGTCTGAAAAGTGCATGAAGACATGGTTTCCACTACCCAGTATGGTTTAAATATGGCCAGGGAGACAGAAATCACACATGGGAAATGATTACAAACTACTACTGAATGAACTACTAAAAATAAAAAATATCTAATTTTCTGTGCAATAACAGTTTTGGAAAGGAAGAGAATGAAATACAATGGAATATTGAGGACTTTCTGGAAGATCGAGTACTGTGAAAGGAAAATCAAAATGGAGTTGCCATTGCTAAGAGCGCTCTCTTAAATGGAGCCAGGAGGCCATTAAGGAAGTGTGACATACGCACTCTCTCAGCCTACTGACCTGATGAAATCATCCAGAACACCTGTCAGAAATTCAAGACACTTATCTGACCCTTGCCCTAAACTAACTCATGACTCCTTAAGGACAAATATTTTCTGACTAGCTTCAGAGTTAATAAAAATTCTCACCAGGCAATTTTTAATAATCTAGTGGCTTTCTGTCTTTACAAGACTCTGACTCTTTGCTTTCTTCAGAACAAACTTTCAGCTTAGTGAAATCTGGGTCTCTCAAGCTTCACTTCTTAAAACCCCAAGTAAACTATTCTCTCTTTTGCAGCCTCCCACATTCTTAATTTGGTTGACAGTACAAACTGGAACCTAAATAAATGACTTCTGTTATTAGGAGTATTACACAAGTTGTCTCTCAGTATCTGTAGGGGAATTGGTTTCAATTCCCCTACAGATGCCAAAATCTGTGGATGTCAAGTGTCTTATATAAAATGGCATATTTTCACTTTTATTAATGGCTGAGAATTTGTAGCAACATGGATGGACCTAGAGAGTGCCATACTGAGTGAAGTAAGTCAGAGAAGGAGAAATATTGTATTACATCTCTTATATGTGGAATCAAAAAAGAAATTAGAGAAATGAACTTACAAAACAGAGAGAGACTCACAGACTTAGAAAACAAACTTATGGTTGCTGAGGGGAAGAATCAGTTAGGGACTCTGGTAAGGTCATGTAAACACTGCCATATTTAAAATGGATAATCAGCAAGGACCTACTATAAAACACATGGAAGTCTGCTCAATGTTATGTGCCAGCCTGGAGAGGAAGGGGTTTGGGGGAGAACGGATTCATATATATATGTATGGCTGAGTCCCTTCACTGTTCCCATGAAACTACTACAACATTATTAACTGACTAATCCCCAATACAAAATAAAAAGTTTAAAGTTTGGAAAAAATTGCATAGTATCAGCATGTATTCTCTGTATATCCTTTGGTCTACTTTGAATCATCTAGATTACTTATAATACCTGATACAAATGTAAATATTTGCCAGTGCAGCAAATTCAAGTTTTGCTTTTTGGAAATATATGTTTTTTTGTTTTTTTTTTATGGTTGGTTGAACCCACAGATCCATAAACAATGGATATTGAAGGCTGACTGTAAATTAATCTCAATGAAGAAAAATATACAGTACATACATTTAAAGAAGGTGATAAAATCCATACTGTCAAGAAATGGCTTTGGAGGGGTATATTGAAGAGTTAAGTCTCCACTGATAAAATGCACATTAGGACACAGTTTTGGAAAGGAAGAGAATGGTTGGCAGGGCTTGGGTTCTCTTGAAAAGGTGCACATAAACAATCTTACCTCTGTTCACCTCCAGACACACTTCGATCAAAAGCCCTGCCCAGTCTTCAGAAAAAAAATGATCCAGAAGCTAGTATGGAAAGACAACAGGTGAGACACCCGGAGATGAGAAGGTGAGAAGAGGACCTACGAGAGAAGAGTGAAAGGAATGGGCCTGTTAAGTGTAAAAGAAAACAGAGGCAGTAATTCAACAGCTTAGAAAGGTAATATATCAAGATGCCAGAAGTGACAGATTTGCCATTGATGCAAAATACAAAATAAAAATTAATGACAACTGACAACAATGAATGTTGATGAACACCATTAAGTCTTGGTTTTTGAAAGTACTTAATCCCTTTAATTTGCAGAGGAGAGTTTTTTTTTTTTTAATTTAAGGGTTCCACCAGACATAAATTTTCATGCCCTTTGGATTTTATACAGGGCTTGATTGAGGGATGGGCCACTCCCTGGGGAATCTGTCTACAAAGGTTCAGAGCAGGACAGGACAATCTAGGGAGACTGGGAAAATTTCACTTATAAGATTTACGCTCAGGTTAAAGGTGTTTGTGGTTCAAAACACATACAATAATGAGTGTGGTGACTATATAATCTATTATCTTATTCTAGACTCTTTCGAGAGTACAGGGGGTTGTTAACCCAGGTGGCACAGTGGTAAAGAAGCCACCTATCCATGCAGGAGATGCAAGAGATGCAAGTCAGGAAGATCCCCTGGAGTAGGAAATAGCAACCCACTCCAGTATTCTTGCCTTGGAAATCCCATGGACAGAGGAGCCTGGTAGGCTACAGTCCATGGGGTTGCAAAGAGTGGGACACAACTGAGTGACTGAGCATGCATACTAATAACTTTGTTAGAACAAGGCACAAACCACAAAGATATATAGTCATGTTGCATGCTTCCGAGGGAGGGAGGAGGAGTAAAGCTCCCAAAAAGGATTCCCCCGAGATTAATAGTAGTTTGGGCAGGTACTTGATTCACCAATATTAATATTATGTAGGCTTGGGGGCAGTCCCTTGCTCAGGACAGCTTCCAGAGGGGTAGATCCCTTCTCTGCAGCCCTTGCCCCTCAGCTTAACTTGTCAAAATACACTGAACACATAGCTCAAGAGTGTCAACAGGGCATTAAAATTTTTGTTGAATTTACAATATCAAAATAGATTTTGAAAAGTAAGAAGAGATTCTGGAAAGCAAGATATTTTCTCTAAATCTCCCATCTACATAACTAAGCTTCCTCTCTCTTCACAAATATTTCCCCTGGAAACCCCCAACTTTTGTCCTCACCAAGATTTTGTCAGAGTTGCCTTGCCCTGATTTCATTATGGCTCTTAAATCCTGAAGCTACTGAAGAAAGCTTCTTATATATTCATAGCTGTACCAAGTCAGGCAGAGCTTCCTGGAGCCCATATTAACCTAAGAAAGCATCTGAAACACATCTGGCTCCATCAGTGAGCCTGGGAGATGCAGGGAGTGGGGGCTGAATCACCCAATTTGATTACAGTTAACTGCGGGTACCAGGTCACTTCCAAACCACGACTGGAGCTGTTCATTCTATATTTAGCCAGAGACAAAGAGATAGTGTGTGGAGACATGTAATTTGCCCCATAGACAGGGACTTGAAAGGTCAACATAACAGCAAAAGAAAACTCTGAGGAGGAATTTTAAAGCCTCGCTTGTCTCTAAGGCAAGGAAGTGATCACCCTGCAGTAAGGGACCAGGAAGTGATGAAATTTAACTTTTCTCATCTCTCTCCTGTGAAGAGGGAGGCAAATAAGTAATCACAGGAGGGCTCCAGATGATGGGGTAGTGATCACCTGAGCGGTAAGCAAACAGACTTGCTTCTGAGCCCAAAGAAAGCTCAGGGCAAGGAGATCTCACAATACCAGGAGCCTGCGATTTCACTACCTAACAGTTCTGTAGAAAATCCAAGGCAGGGATGGCAGAGGTCGGGTGGCTGGCTTGTGCCCTCCCTTGGTGACAGCTCCAGGCAATTTCACCACCCAGCTGTTCTGTTTTTCAAAACTAAAGTAATTGGAATTGAACTACAGAGCTTTGCTAAAACCCAAGCAATTAACAGTGCGATTTCCCAAATTGCACTGTAACGGGAAAGTGTCCATCAATCAACCCAGTGAAATAACACATTTTCTCACCAGATGTGAGATTTAATATCTTCATAACTCTCCGGATTTACCACTTATGAATTGTCAGCCTTGCCTGGAGCTCTGAGAATTAATGGACTACATCTCTGCTATGCAAGGATAGTTTACAGTTGTAAAATATCCCCACCTTCTCTTTAGATATATTGACCAAAATGGTCTTCTTTAAGATGTAATCAGAAAACATGCTAGATGGGAAAATTTCCTTTCTATTTGCAGCGTTATATATTATCATTGTCTAGATAAATACAGTTTACAGAGTCTCAGTGCCACATGCTCTTGTAATAGGAATAACCAGTTTATCACTGGCAGCAGACAATAAATTACAGTGCAAAGATGCAACAGCTTCAAGTTCGAAACTTTAGAGCATTTTTATAGCTTTTTTGGGAGAGAGACCCAAAATATTCTAAGTTTCTAACTCTGTATGTATATACAGGTCCTGCTGTTCCTCCTGGACTAAGAAGAGAGATTAAAGCATCCACATATGTTCATCCTGTCACTGTGGTTATCAGGTACTTCAGGTCTCATTTTAGCTTTCACTCCGATCTTGAACATCTGAGCCAGAGCCAGGATGAAGCTGCCTCCTGAAAGCAACTCAGGCAGATTCCTGTGATGCCTGAACCTCCAACTTTTCAGGTCTGGAAAATTAGTCTTGCTTCCACCCATAGGGGAAAATATCATAACAGTGAAGGTCACTCCACAGGCCTTGCATGGACTGAATTCATTTAAGAAATTATTTTTCTTCTACTGTGTTGTTCCAGGGTATGTGCAGGAATACCTGCAGGGTACCAAGGCGGTGTAGAGGGGGAGAGGCTGCAGGAGACTTGGGTATGGGGGTTGTGGTAGCAGTTAGGGATGGTTTCCTACAGGAGACAATGTCTCAGCTTGTCTTCCCATCACAAAGCCTATATGTTGTCAGACACTGGAGGTGTTGAAATGATTACAGTATTTTAGAAAAAAAAAGTCATAGGATTTCTAGCATTCTAAAGAACTCAGAGACCACAGATTTCATTTCCTAATTTCATAGATACATAAAATGATTCAGTGAAAACTGTCAATCACACCATTGCATCAGCTAGCTGATAAAACTCACTGGCATACTGTGTTATCCTAAATAATCTGTCATTCATTCCCAACTCATAACATTTAATTCTCCTTGACCATTTTAGTTAGTTTTAGAAGTTAATATAACTTCTTTCTTTTTCTTGGAAGAAGGAAACAGGAGATGTGAATGGATCATTTTTTTCCAAAGAATAAAATAATTTAATATATCTCTGCATGTTTTATTCTATTAGAGATTAAAATCACAAAGCAATAATTATATATTAAAAAATAGTTCAAAAAACAGACTGATGGAATAGAACCAAGATGATAAAATTCAAGATTGATATAATTCAAATGATTATAATAATCTCCAACAATAGAGAAAGAAATTACTGTTTAGTAAATAGTATTGGGCCAATGTGATATCGGCATAGAAAAAAAAAATCTTAGCGTCATTTCTCATACTACACAGTGTATTAATTCCAGATGAGTCAGAGTTGAACATTTTATTGAAAACTAGGGGGAAAAAAAACAAATACAGTTCCTCTTCAGCTATCAAGAAGAGATAAATTCTTAACACTGAAAAAATGGAATCTATTAGAATCTCATCAGAGGCAAGATAGATGAGCACAGATATATAAAACTAAAGTATCTGATCTGCAACACATAAAAGAATAAAGCAACATAATGAGGTCATGTAATAAATATACTGATATCTGATTAAAACATATTATCATACACACCCACACACTCACACACACACACACACACACACACACATTTCTGTGTGTATAAAGAATTGACCTGTTATACAAATCAGTACTCAGGGGCTTCCCAGTGGTTGGGACTCCATGCTATCACTGCAGAGGGCCCGGGTTTAGTCCCTTATCAGGGAACTAAGATTCTACTTGTCACATTGTGCTCAAAAATAAAACAAAAACAAACAATAAATACCAAATCAGTACCCAGGCAGTGCCTCACAAATAAAGGGGCTACACAAAAGTTCACAAGAATAGTGAGGTAGAGAACTATCATAAGGGGGGTTAAAACACAGCCATACAAACAAGTAAAAATAATAACTAAAAGGTATCTTTGCATAATTCTGCTTCCCAGGTAGCTCAGTGGCAAAGAATCCACCTGCCAATGCAGGAGATGGGGATTCAATCCCTGGGTCAGGAAAAGTCCCTAGAGGAGGAAACGGCAACCCACTCCAGTATTCTAAACAGAAAAATTTCATGGACAGAGGAGTCTGGTGGGCTACAGTCCAATGTTGCAAAGAGTCAGACACAACTGAGTATGCAGGCACATTTTTTGCATAACTACTGAGATGGCAAATAAAATTAAAAAATACTAAAGTTCAGTGGAGATGAAGGCAAAAAGAGAAAGGAGCAACAGAGGATGAAATAGGTAGCAGCACCAACTCAATGAACATGAATTTGAGCAAACTCCAGGAGATAGTGGAGGACAGAGGTGCCTGGCATGCTATAGTCCGTGGGTCACACAGAGTCAGACACGATTTAGCAACTGACCAACAACTCTCAAAGTGAATAACAACTCTCAACGTGGGTCTTTAGGAAATTTGAATGTATACTTCAGGGTCACCGAGACCAGTCTATGGCTGGATCAGACCAGCAATGTATTTTTCCTCAAGGTTTTCAAAAAGACTTCCAATGTTTTGTCAATGCTGAAAAGTTGTGAGATCTCCTCTAAAACCTGGATTTCTAGAGTCTCCATAAATTTTTGAAATTCTATACTGATACTAAGAAGACAGAGTGCTGAAGAATTGATACTTATGAACTGTGGTGTTGGAGAAGACTTGAGAGTCCCATGGACAGCAAGGAGATCAAACCTGTCAATGCTAAAGGACATCAGACCTGAATATTCACTGGAAGGACTGATGCTGAAGCTGAAGCTCCAATACTTTGGCCACCTGATATGAAGAGCCAACTCATTGGAAAAGACCCTGATGCTGGGAAAGATTGAGGGCAGGAGGAGAAGGGTGGGACAGAGGATGAGATGGTTGGATGGCCACCACCAACTCAATGGACATGAGTTTATGCAAACTCCAAGAGATAGAGAAGGACAGGGAATTCTGCTGCAATTCATGGGATCGCAAAGATTTGGGTACAACTTAGCAACTGAACAACAATAATAATAATTCCACTTTATTTCAAAGAAATTTACATGTATCTCTTTAAACTCTCCTTCCCCCCTCCACTTCAGCCAAAAGAAACAGTACATGCTCACTCAAAAATAGCAAAAAGCATGGAGAAAAACCTACCTCTCCCACAGTATATGAATAGCTAGATAAACGAAAGCAAGAGACTTCCACACCGGTACAACAAATGAAAGAAGATGATGTGCCTAGTTTGGTGAGAATGTTAAAAAGTGATTAATGAGAAAAATGATCATATTGGGGCATGCCAACTACTGAAAGTTTTAGGGCTTTATACTGACGGAGGTGAGAAGTGAATGAGGAATGATGCTGATTGAGTTCAATACATATGAAATGTATTTCACATAAAGGTGTTTACACTCATAATAAAAATCTCTCAAAGGAGATACTTGTGCAGTTCCTTATGTTCTGAAGATTGACCCACATAACTAGGAAAGTGGTTATGACCCTTTGTTTCTTGAATATCTTTCATTCAGATCCACAAGGCCCACTAGCACCACCTGGGAAGCATATTTTCCCTTATAATTTGAAAGGGTGGAACAACTAACTGAACTACACTTAAATAAAAATATTACTTAGGTTTAATGCCAGTAATCAAATTCTACCATTCTATGCTCCTCTAAGCCAGTGGCTTCCCAGGTGGCATAGTGGTAAAGAATTTGCCTGCCAATGCAGGAGACACAAGAGATGTGGGTTCGATCCCTAGGTCAGGAAGATCCCTTGGAAGAGGAAATGGCATCCTATTCCAGTAATTTTGCTAGGAAAATTTCATGGACAGAGGAGCCTGGCAGGGGTCACAAAGAGTCAGACATGACTGAGCACACACACACACATGTCAGTGAGCCAAGGATGTATATTGATTAGTCTCAGACTTTGGAATAAAAATCTTACATCCAAATCCTTTCTGATTCTCAGCCATCCTTTCTGTTAATTAGCAGGATAACGATTTTTGTCATACTAGGAACACTGGGAGCATGAATGAGCTAGTAACTAGGAAGGGCTTAGTTTAATATTTAGCCCATGTAACAAGTTAGAGGAGTTTTTTTTTACTAAAGTTACTGAAGCTTTAGCTTTGTTTTCCGTTAAACATTCTGATATGCTTTAGTTTCCTCTCTGGAATATTTTTTTCTTCTTAGAACCGTCTCAGGATGTTTATGCCTCCTCTCAAAGTGTAACTTTGGCTATGTGAGGGCAAGCATTCTGCAATATCAGCTTCCCAACAGGGTTAGTGTCCTATAAGATGAAGCAAAGACTCCATAATAATAGTTGTTATGATCAAGGCAGGAAAGAATTGACTCTAACCTTCAGTGATCTGTCTTACAGTCACCATAAACAACCCTAAAGTCTACCCTCCAAAAGAAATTTAGACACTCTGAACTCGGTAAGAATAAGGGTTTCTCAGTAGGGGCTCATTATCACCACGTTAAAAATCAAGTAAGCTATCATTTTGCCCACATATAGTCCATGCCTTCTAAATCTTCTGAAAGAAAATCTGATGCAAATGCTAAAGACAGAGGCATGAAATCGTCCATTAAATCCCCTTTTGTTTATTTACTTAGCCTCTATCATTTAAAATCTATTTTTAAGGAAACTGATAGCATAACTTTAATGCTTGAAGAAATAACATGTATTACTTTGTATTTGATCTTAAAAATTATCTAATGAATCAGTGTTTTTCCTGCTTTAAGGAAAACTGAATGATTGCACAGACTCCAGTGAAGTTAACTTGAAGTGACAAGTTTATAGTGGTAACTTTTCCCATCACTAAAAAGAATAAGGAGACCCAAGGCTCTTTAGTGGTAAATATGCTTCTGACACATGTCCAGATAGAGGTATCAGAGATTTTCTTTCAAATGGAAAGGTGTGTCCACTTAAAATATAAAATGATAATGAAAACAAAAGGGGGGGTTAGGTTATTCTGATTCTTTTTAGTCTTCAACTGTGTTTTACTTTTTTATCCCAGTTTTATTGAGAGATGACTGACATACAGCACTATATAAGCTTAAGATATACAGCATAATGATTTGACTTACATACATCATGAAATGGTTGTCAAATAAAATGAAACGATTATTACACTTAGTGATTGTTTAGTCCAGTGAACATCCATCTTCTTATATAGGTACAAAACTAAATAAACAGGAAAAAAATTTTCCTTGAGATGAAAACTTTTAGGATTCACTCTCTAAACAACTTTGACATATAACATTCACTAGTATTCATTATATTTATCACATTGTACATTACAACTCTAGTACTTATAACTTGGAAGTTTGTGCCTTTTGGTTTTTCAGATGTATTTTGCATAGTTTATACTCTACAGAGATTTTAGGGAAAAAAAATTAGGAGGTTAATATCAGTTTTGTTACATCTGGAAGTGGGACTGGGGATAAGCACGTCTTTCTAAGTGTTAGTAGTGAGTGTATTCACATCCAAATAGGGCCTGGCTGCGCTGTGCTTAGCCACTCAGTCATGTCCAACTCTTCTCAACCCCATGGACCCACCAGGCTCCTCGGTCCATGGGGATTCTCCAGGCAAGAACACTGCAGTGGCTTGCCATGCCCTCCTCCAGGGGATCTTCCCAACCCAGGGACCTGGGTTGCCCGCACTGCAGGCAGATTCTTTACTGACTGAGCCACCAGGGAAACCCAGAGAGAGCCTTAGAGGAGGTAAAATTATACTTATTACTACTAAGTAAGAAATATGATAGGATGTTTTTAAACCACTTGAAACCAGCTACATTTGATACATAAACCAACAATATGTGTTCTGTGACAGTGGAAATTAAGTGACAAATTTATTTTTGTCAATTGAAAAAAAAATAAAATAAAATAAAGAAGGGAGAATGAGTGCCACCTTGTGGAGAGACCGACAACAACCACATCCAAGTTACCTGTGCCCTGCACCTCTCCTTCTTGTTCTTTCCATACAAAGCTCTCATCCACCCTGCTATTTCCTTAGTAGAGTACACACTTTACCTTTCGAGCAGAAAGGATATTGTAGGTTGAAATGTGCTTGGATAAATCAATACTGTAGTCTGGACAAGATTCAGAGAGAAGTCCTGGCTGGGATGCAGGGGCATTCAGAGGAATGTACTGATATTTTACAACCCTGTATGCAATTGCCAAGGGGCTTCCGAGGTGGCTCGGTGGTAGAGAAACTGCCTGCCAATACAGGAGACTTGGGTTCGATCCCTGCAGCAGGCAAATCTCCTGGAGGAGGAAATGGCCACCCACTCCAGTACTCTTGCCTGGGAAATCCCATGGACAGAGGATCCTGGCAGGCTACAGTCCTTGGGGGGGCAAAAGAGTCAGACACAACCTAGCAACTAAACAACAAAAATACGATGAGGAGAGCAGCAATATTCACTTTAAAGAGGGCACGTCCTAGAGGCGACCAAACAACTCACGCTGTGAGAATCTGGGTCCCTCTAGAAACTTCGTCCCTTCTGTCTTATTAGAGAGATTGAGACAGCTTACTAGATTCAGCATTTCATAATCATCCATGGATCACAACAATGTATTCAAAGTCCATTTGTTTATTTTGTATTGGATATATTTAACCTGATGCCTTCATTAGAAAGGAGTTTACTTTTGGCAAAAGGCTCAACTGCTAAATAACATAGGAATAATAACCATTTTGTGAATGAGAGTGGTAATAATAGTAGTGATTATAATAATAGCAACTAAGACTTATTGAATATAGCATGGCAAGTACTTTAGATACGATATACAACTTCCTAACAACCCTGCAAGTTATACATCACATTATTAGGCAAATCAATTAAGATCACTGATCCAATAGTAACAAAGCTGGAATTTGAATCAAAGTTCACACGTTCCTCAACACCAAATTTACTCTCAGGTCTGAAATTTTTGAGACTTCAGAAGTAAAGCACTCATAAACAACAATCTTGAAAAATAGAAACTTTCCAAAATATGGCCTTAAATCCCATTTTAATTATTTTTGCTATGCACTATTTTCCCAACATCCTAGCCAGGACTAGAATTATGAAAATCACTGTATGCTTCACTGAAAAACAGTTTCATTAGCATAGAATGCAATCCAGCTATTCCTCGATGGGGGACAAAAATTAGTCTTAATTGTAAAAGCTTATTAACTAGAGATCGCTTTCCAGTTAACTATCTCTATTCAACATTAGAAAAATGCTCATTAACTATAAATCATGAAGTGATTCAATATTAACATCTACCTCAAAGCAAAATTTTCCAGGTTTCAAGTTCTATATCTGACCATAAAATGTTTGTTTTAGAATGAAAATATTTCTTCTTCAAATTAAAAAACAAATTAAAAATTCAATAACATAAATTGAAAATGTACTCTATAATTTTAATTCTTTCATATTTGCTGGAAGTGTATGTGAAAGCTTGGTTTTATTGATATTGTTACTGTCATTGTGTCTTTTTTAGTTTATTTTGGTCCCAGTTATCTGCATCAGCAATTTTTAATAATAAACCACATATTTAGGTAATCAGCATAGGAAATTATTAAAATTTCAAACACTATTCATAGCAGCAGGATAGAGAGATTTCATCTGAAAAAATAAAATCTGTATATCCCAGGGAAATGTTTATCTAAAAATAAGCATACAACTTTCTATCCTTTTGGGCTTTCCCTATTTGTATCTAAGGATATCAATAAAGGCAAATTATAAATACATTTTTTATTCATTCTCTTTTTATTTTATTGTTTTGTGTCTGACCATTTAAATGATTAATTCAGGGATTCCTTTGAGCTGCATTTGCCTCACCTGATTGATTGTGATCTTTAAAATTTTACAGCAGTGGTTTTCAGCGTGTGAGTTTCAGACCACGTAGGTAAGTAGAATAATTACAAAGAGTTTGGCAAATCTTACGGGGAAATTTTTTGTAGATTGAATACATGATAGGTTACATATCCTCATACATACACATAGAAATCTACTCTTTATCAAATGTATTGGTGCTTTTAATACAATAGAAGTTCATTTACAGTTTATTGGCGTCATCACTGTCATTATTCTGTATATTCTGGTACACCAGATGAAACATGCAACCATCATAGATGGGGTCAGGTTGGGAAACATTTTCTAGAAGTGACAGAGTTGCTTTTTCCTTGGTGGTCATCATCTCAATGTTTCTCAGAACAAAGAGATGCATGGAGCTGCCCAGGTGTGGCTTGATAAAGAGCACAGAGAATGAAAAGGAATGCCATGTATCAACAAGTAGCAGCGGCCCTTGCCTGGCACATTACTTTTCTCTTTCCTCGTCTAAGATCATCTGGAGGTCCACCCAGATCAAATGCTACAATTCCAGCCAACTGGATGTAGCAGTCATTACAGGGGAAAATGCCCCAATATTTTTCTCTACTCCTTTCACACAATGCCCAAAACCAACCTTTGGAAATTTTTCCTAAGGAAGAAAAGAAAAACTTTTCCATTAGCCTCAACCTCCTCCTCTTTACCTCCCCTCACCACCTTTATTTGAAAGCATAGACTTTTGGTTGTTTTTGGCCTCTAGCCTGGGAATGATCAGGGGGAAAGGGCAGGAGAACCCAGAGAAGGCGCTGCTCTTTGGTTCGGGAACAGGAAGGCAGGTACCCTTCACACAGAGATGCAGAGACCACTGAGCTTCCCTGCCACCACGTGCAAGTTCAAAAAGAATAATTTCAATGTAAAAGTTCAGTTGGTTGTTCTGTAGTGAAATAAATTATTTCAGCTGCTACATTTTTGAAGTTACTCTATCAGAATTTTAAATCCTTTTCCATACATCCCCTAAGGGCGTGTGAGCTGAACCAAGCCTCCTTTCTGTTTTATGATTTCTGGGCTGACGGGAGTTCACAGCAAAAATAACTTCCGAACATCAATCAGGCCCTGTCCGTCTGCTCTTTTATTCGACATGCTTCCTTTTCATTGTGATAATATACTCTGTTTTTACATTTAAAACATGACATTCAATACAAATCTTTTGTTAAGACGAACTTCATATGAAATGCAAACCTTATCAAGTGCAGGAAAATTAATAGAAATCATGAAGGCAAAAATGAAAGAGCATAATATAGATTCAGTGGAATTATCTTTTATTGTACTTAAAGGGAATACAATCCAATTCTACAGTGCATTTGAGTGCTTTTGTTCTCTTATTTTAAATAAAGTACCTTTAACCAATGTGAAAGGAGGCGGGGTCTGTTACCAAAGAGAGTGATCAGGCACAAAATGGAAAATACTTTAAAAGTTCATAAATATTTGTAAGATTTTTCTAGGTGTTTCAAACAATTCCTTGGTTTGATTCTGGAAGGGATTCAAAAGTGAAGTGGTTACATCTTAAAATGAAATGTTTATCAAACTGCAGGTAGCAACATTTTAGTGGCTTGTGATGCCAATTTAGTGACATTAGTTAAATAGAATAGATCAGAAAACACAGAACATTGCACATGGTAAAGATGAACCTTTTTTGTTGTTGTTGATAAGAATGCATATGTGCTAGCTAGCAAAATAAAAAATGTATTAACTCACTGTGTGCCAGACTAGACCAAAATGCTTGAAAATTACACCAGTGTATTTTACATCACCCTAATGAAAGTGAAAGTTGCTCAGTCGTGTCCGACTCTTTACGACACCATGGACTACACAGTCCATGGAATTCTCTAGGCCAGAATACTGGAATACTGGCATGGGTAGCCTTTCCCTTCTCCAGAGGATCTTCCCATCCCAGAGATCGAACCCAGGTCTCCCGCGTTGCAGGTGGATTCTTTACCAGCTGAGCCACAAGGGAAGCTCAAGAATACTGGAGTGGGTAGCCTCTCCCTTCTCCAGGGGATCTTCCCGGCCCAGGAATCAAACCAGGTCCTCCTGCATTGCAGGTGGATTCTTTACCAACTGAGCTGTTAGGAAAGCCTACATTATCCTAACAGGACACAGCAAGTCAGGTTCCAGTGACAAAACAATACCTACAATGTTGCTCAGAGTATCATGGTTTGCAAAGTGTTGTAGAATTCTTCTACAGAAACATAAATTACAGATCCTCTAGTGTATATTACTTAATATAAAGACAGTGTGTACAATTCAGCAGGGTATTTTTGGAAATGGATTAGCCAAGGATCATGACTCTTCACTTATATTTTAGCTCATATATCTCTGGTTATTAAGAATATGTTGGTGTTGCCAACAAACATACTTAATATCATGTTTGATAATAAAAGGACAAAATAGCCTTTTTTTTTGAGAGTCATAAGCACACTTCTAATATCTGCACATTCAGAATACCAGTCACATCTTTCCATCACATCCAAGAGTCTCAAACTATCTGTACAAGGAGCCACTTAGCAATCAATAGAACACCAGTGTTTTCCATCATGTATAGATTTTTAAGCACTCTAATTTTTGCCAAAATTTTTGGGTTAAGAACATTAATGATAACATAATTTGCAAAAAAATGAATAATGGTTACATTTATTGGGTAACCCCCTATATGACTAGATACTATAAATATATTTCATTTAATTTTCAGAATAATCCTATGAGGTAGATGTTATGGCTTCTATTTCATGAGGAAAAAAGTTCAGAAAGATTTAACAATTAGTGGAGTATTCTAGGATTTAAACTCAAAAGCCAATGTATCTTCTCACTGTCTCTCAGGATAATGAGAAATAACAAAGAAGTTGGCCTTTTTCTGTATATTTCAGATTTCTTAGTGCTGTTGATAGAAGGATGAAAGGAAGGAAGGAGGAAAATGAGGGAAAAGAAAGCAAGAATAAAAAGAATAAACAGATTCAAAATTAACTTTACAAAACTAAAACGAAGTGTCAGAACGTGAGATTACCTATGTATTGTAATAACTCATGAAAACAATGAATGTATAATCTTTCATTGATGCAGCCCTATTTCAAATGTGAACCTTGGTATAAGAGAGGTAACCACATACATGAACGAAATAATATTTCGTTCATGTATGTGGTTACCTCTCATTTACCAAGGTTCTCAGAAGAGAAAACAGGAAAAGGAAAAGAAAAGAGAAAATGGGGAAAGAGGAAGGGGAGAACCTGCTCAAATACCTATCTCAAGGGTGCTAAGAGATGACTGAGAACCTCACAAGTCATTCCTCGGCCTGACCTCACGTGCTCACATGGCCTCAATACCGTAAGCAGTGTGATCAGTCATGTGTCCCAAGTGAAAGGAAGCCTGATACAGAGGACACAGCAAAGGCTTAGAGGGAAGAGAGAGACCTGGATTCACAATCTGGCTTTGCTCTTTCCTGGCCATTTTGATGTCAGGAGAGTTAACTGAGTACAAATTAAAAGCAGTAATAATATGTGAAAGTGAAAGTCTCTCAGTTGTGTCTGACTCTTTGAAACCCCATGGACTGTAGCCTCACCAGGCTCCTCTGTCCATAGAATTCTCCAGGTGGTCTTCCTGACCCAGGGATCAAACCTCGGTCTCCTGCATCGCAGGTCTATTCTTTATTATCTGAGCCACTAGGAAAACCCCAATAACATATGCAGAAGTGCCTGTATCACTCTTTGTGAGCACTCACTGAGTGCCAAACTTGTGGCTCTTAGTAATTAAAAAGATTTAACAGCTCATTCCCCTCCTGCAATACATTAACTTTTAATATCTAAAGATTAGTCCATTACAACCTATGAGAGAGTATTTTCCATACTTTTCTTAACCCTACCTTACTGTCATTATATTTGTCAACCTAAGTAACTTCCATATGATGGTATTCTTAGTATTTTTCCTTAAATCAATATTACTTTTACTGAAACAATTATGTTTTTACAATAAACTGAAATAATTATGTTTTACAATACACACAAATAATTATGTTTTTACAATAAAGTTAGGCATAAAAATGAAAATTTATTTTTCCTAAAATAACTATGTAACCATTACAATTAAACAACTTAATTATCCACATTACTGTTTTAAATAATGAAGAACCACACTTGGAGAAATGATTTTAGCAGACACAGAGAGAAAAGCCTTGAAGGTAATAGAAAAGCATAGTAGTAGAACAACTGCATTTCTACATGCAAAAAAAATGAACCCAGACCCCTACCTCATGCCATATGTAAAAATTAATTCAAAATGAATTAAAGAACTAAATATAAGAGCTAAAACTATAAAACTCTTGGTGGAAAACATAGGTATAACTCTTCATGACCTCAGACAAGGCAGTGGTTCTTTGGACCTGACACCAAAAGCATAAGCCACCAAATAAATAAATAAACAAACTGGAACTCATCACGGGTAAAACCTTTCATGCATCCACTCAGAAAGAAAGTGGGAAAGACAGCCTACAGAATGGGAGAAAATATTTGCAAATCATACAACCAATGAGGGTATAGTATCTCGAACATATAAAGAACATTTACAGCTCAACAGCAAAAAGACAAACAACTCAGTTTTTAAGATAGACAAATAATTTGAACAGACACTTCTCCAAATAAGAAATACAAATGGCCAATAAGTATATGAAAAGATGCTCAACATCATTAGTTGGTAGAAAATGTAAATCAAAACTACAAGATATCACCTCATACCAACTATGACGGTTATAATTTTTTTTTAAATGGAGAAAACATTTGATGTGAATGTGGCGATATGAGCACTTCATACATTGCTGACGGGAATGAAAAATGATGCAACTGGTGTGGAAAATCAGTTCCTTCGAAACTTAAATGCAGTTATCATATGACCCAGCAATTCCACAACTAGGCATCTTCCCAAGAAAAATAAAAACATATGTTCTCAAGAAAATTTATATACATATTTTCATAGCAGCATTATTCATAATAGCCAAAAAGTGGAAAACCCCAAATGACCATCACCGATGAATGGATAAAATGTCCATTAACTGATAAATGAATAAACAAAATGTGGTGTACACTTACAATGGAATTATTCAGCCATAAAAAGGCATGAAATACTGATAAAAGCTAAAATATGGATAAAACTTGAAAACCCTACCCTAAATGAAAGAAGTCGGGGGCAGGGACAGAGGGAAAACACCTACATATTGTATGATTCCATTTATCTGAAGTGTCCTCAATAGGCAAATCCAAAAACACAGAAACTAGATTAATGGTTGACAGGAGCTAGAGGGAGGGAAGAATGGGGAATGGCTATGAATGGGTAGGGGTTTCTTTTAGGGGAGAAAAAAAATATTCTTGAATTATACAGTGATGATGGTTCCACAACTCTGAATTTACTAAAAATTGCTGAGTTGCATACTTTAAAATGGTGAATTTTATGGCATGTAAATTATATCTAAGTGCAGGGGAAAAAGCACAGTTTGGAAGGCTGAGGTGGAAGTAGGGAGAGAATCTTGGAAAAGAAAGTTTGAACAGGTTATGGTTTCAGTCACTTAACGAACATGCATGAGCACCCACTCTGTGCCCGGTACTTTGCTGGTCACTGAAGGCAGTGAGAGGTGCTAAACTATCATGTAACTTTAATGTCCTTATAAATACTCTGAAATTTTAACAAGTCACGTTCACTGGACAACAAAAATAATTTAAATAACAGGATAAAAAGTTTCCAAAGGTGAACAGTTCAGTTCAGGTCAGTCACTCAGTCGTGTCCAACTCTTTGCAATCCCATGAACCGCTGCACGCCAGGCCTCCCTGTCCATCACCAACCCCCGGAGTTCACCTAAACTCCTGTCCATTGAGTCGGTGATGCCATCCAACCCCCTCATCCTCTGTTGCTTCTCCTCCTGCCTTCAATCTTTCCCAACATCACGGTCTTTTCAATGAGTCAGCTCTTTGCATTAGGTGGCCAAAATATTGGAGTTTCAGCTTCAACATCAGTCCTTCCAATGAACACCCAGGACTGACCTCCTTTAGGATGGACTGGTTGGATCTCCTTGCAGTCCAAGGGACTCTCAAGAGTCTTCTTCAACACCACAGTTCAAAAGCATCAATTGTTCGGTGCTCAGCTTTCTTTACAGTCCAACTCTCATATCCATACATGACCATTGGAAAAACCATAGTCTTGAATAGACAGACCTTTGTTGACAAAGTAATGTCCCTGCTTTTTAATATGCTGTCTAGGTTGGTCATAACTTTCCTTCTAAGGAGTAAGCATCTTTTAGTTTCATGGCTGCAATCACCATCTGCAGTGATTTTGGAGCCCCCAAAAATAAAGTCTGACACTGTTTTCACTGTTTTCCCATGTATTTGCCAAAAGTTGATGGGATCAGACGCCATGATCTTAGTTTTCTGAATGTTGAGCTTTAAGCCAACTTTTTCAATCTCCTCTTTCACTTTCAATCAAGAGGCTTTTTAGTTCCTCTTCACTTTCTGCCATAAGGGTGGTGTCATCTGCATATCTGAGGTTATTGTATTTCTCCCGGCAATCTTGATTCCAGCTTGTGCTCCATCCAGCCCAGCATTTCTCATAATGTACTCTGCATAGAAGTTAAATAAGCAGGGTGACAATATACAGCCTTGACATACTCCTTTCCCTATTTGGAACCAGTCTGTTGTTCCAAGTCCAGTTCTAACTGTTGCTTCCTGACCTGCATACAGGTTTCTCAAGAGGCAGCTCAGGTGGTCTGGTATGCCCATCTCTTTCAGAATTTTCCACAGTTGATTGTGATCCACACAGTCAAAGGCTTTGGCATAGTCAATAAAGCAGAAATAGATGATTTTCTGGAACTCTCTTGCTTTTTTGATGATCCAGCGAATGTTGGCAATTTGATCTCTGGTTCCTCTGCCTTTTCTAAAACCAGCTTGAACATCTGGAAGTTCATGGTTCACATATTGCTGAAGCCTGGCTTGGAGAATTTTGAGTATTACTTTACTAGCGTGTGAGATGAGTGCAATTGTGCGGAAGTTTGAGCCTTCTTTGGCATTGCCTTTCTTTGGGATTGGAATGAAAACTGACCTTTTCCAGTCCTGTGGCCACTGCTGAGTTTTCCAAATTTGCTGGCATAATGAGTGTAGCACTTTCACAGCATCATATTTTAGGATTTGAAATAGCTCAACTGGAATTCCATCACCTCCACTAGCTTTGTTTGTAGTGATACTTCCTAAGGCCCACTTGACTTCACATTTCAGGATGTCTGGCTTTAGGTGAGTGATCACAGTATCTCTACACTAAATTTTGCTTATGGCCAGTGAGACCAATTGATACAAATCAGGTAAAAAAAAATAGTAAGGTAGAATTATGTCTTAAATTTTTCTTTTTAAAATTTCATTATCATATTCTTGTACCATTTGTACACTTAAAAGATAAATGAATAAAACAAACCTGTATAATGTCCCTTCCTGACAGTGCATTCACTTCACTGTGACTTGACTGGTTCCATCATTCATGTTGAAAGCCAACGCTCAGAGAGGGAGAGAACCCCAAGGTCTGAATGTCTTTGACCTTTCGGCTCCATTCCACACATTTTGTAGAATGGCTACTGGCTCTTAGGGCACTAAATGGGGTAACCTGAAGAAGGCTGCAGCGAATGTGTGTGTGTATGCTAACACTCAACTCATTTTCCTCAGCTGTTGACTATGAATTTTTGTTTCTGGATGCCTCACACTGATATTTTTGCTCTCCTTCTTAAAGAATATTTCTTAGAGAGTGAAGAAATGGACCATTTTCTCTGTTGCAAGGAGACAAGAATATTAATATAGTCTATTAATATCAGACTATCAGCATTTAGTTATGCACAATCAATGCAAAAGAATGCTTTAGCGGCTCATCAATTGCTCCTAATAATGAAGCCAAACACTGTTGCCCTACAGATAAAAATGTGCTTCCCTCCAACCCACAAATTCTCCACAATAATGCATCTATAAAATAGCTGATAAAGGATTATTAGGCAAAAAAGGCTTTAATGTAGATTGCTTACCAGATGGTTCTTGTTCCCAAAGCCAGGTGCAAAGACAATCTAGATTATCATAACCCCTGTCACTTTCTGGGGGAGGCATCCATCCACCTGTAGATACTCACTCAGTGTTAGTAGTGGTAGTGCCATGTACTTAGTCGTGTCCAACTTTTTGCAACCCCACGGGCTGTAGCCCCGCCAGGTTCCTCTGTCCATGGAATTTTCCAGGCAAGAATACTGGAGTGTGTTGCCATTTTCTCCTCTAGGGAATCTTCCCGACTCAAGGGCTGAACCCACATCTCCTGTGTCTCCCACATTACGGGTGGATTCTTTACCGGCTGAGCCATTGGGCAAGCCATTGAATGTTAACTAACAATAAAGGAGACCACTGAGACTACATACAAGGAATAGCTACATTATGCTAATAGTAAATCTAACAAGAGCAGAAAAAAAAAAAAAAACCTAAGTTGAAACCTAACTTAAATTGCCTGTGTAGTTAACACAACATTCTTGTGGTCTCTGGATCACTAAAAAAGCCAGAAACAAAATTAAAAATAAATCCACCTCAAATGTAAACTACTGCCAAATGTGTAAGACTGTTTGATTAATACAACTAATTTTGTTTTATTCCCCTTCTAAAATGCTTACATTTCCCTACATCCATCAATTGGGATGGATATAACTGCACTTCTTGCACTTGCAGTGTGGCAAAGCAAGAAGAAAACAGATCTCTATTATTCTTTCTTTCTCGCAAGAGCATAACTATTAAATCATAGGAGAAGAAAGAATATTAAAATAAGAACTATAGAAGCAACAGAAAGTGGAAGTCACTGTAAGTCACAGGAGGTGAAATCCATGGTCAACTCTAACGCTAGCTTTGTTGTGAGAACGTAGGCTACTGCCAAGCCGGTCTTTTCTCACACAGAGAACAGATTAAATACAAGGATGCTTTCACTAACTTACTAAGACTGTTTAATTAGATTTAAATTATGAAGTGAATGCATAATATAAAACAGAAGAACAAATACATGCTAACTGGTCATACTAATATGCAATATAAACAAGGAAAAAAATCCAAATCTCCATGCTCTATTTCTTAATTGTTTGTGGAATTTATGTTAAATGACAGCAGGGGTTTCTGTTTGGTTTGTTCTTAGTTATATCTCTAGCACCTAGAACAGTTCCTGGCACACAGTAGGAGCTTCGTAACAGTTCACTGATCTAATGAATGAATGAATATTATGTATATATATATATTACTTTCCCTTTTGCCTTTTCCTAAAATATATATATCTGATACGAAGTATTCTATATTTTAATTTCTGCTACATATACATCATAAAATATTTTATCATTTAATCTAGTCAATTACCTGAAAGAGAAAAAAGAGCACATTTTCAGTACAGAAAAGGAAAATTCGGTACCATGCATAAATCAATACTGACTGAAGACATGATAAACAGCTACACTAACAAGAAAGGAGAGCCTGAAATATTTCTAATGCTTTCTCTTGATTTACGTATTAGAGTTGACTACGGACCTCAAATCAACAGACAAGGAATGACAAAATTTAGTAATATCTGGAATCTCTAACTCTATACCTCATCCCTCAAAAAATGGGCATTGCTTTTTTCTGACAGCTTATTGGAATCACACAAGAGAAGTATAACCAGGGTCACTAAACTTATTAAAAATTATATCCTAGGAAAGGGGATTTCTGTGAAAAATGTATAATAGCAGATATCTTTCTTGATAAAGGGAAGCGCTTTATTTTAAAATAAGATATGAAAATACATTAGATAGCCCCATGTATCAATCATATTTCAAAAGAATTTTTTCACATTACCACAGTTAACAATTACATCTGATAGGCATTCTAGTTCCATTTTATACAGGAGATGACAGACCAGCTAACCTGCCCAAGACTCCATAACTAGAAAGCAGAAGGGCCACACTTAAATCCGAGTCTCTGCTCTAGCTCCCACACTCCCTCCTCTGCTTTCTCCTGCCTATATATACTTGGAGTAAAAGACCCAGAGTAAGTCACCAAGTAACCACCGCTATGGAAATTCTCCCATGCCTGGAAAAGTTAGGAAGCTTGGATGGACATCATGAATTTTATTGGCCAGTGGGGATCCTGGCTGATTGTGGAGCCACCAGCAGCTAGATGGGGAAAATACAGTGCATACACCTGCTCTCAGAACACACCTTGGTGGTTAGTAGCTACAGGTGATTTTGAGCACAGGCAAGATGCTTTTCAAATTGCCTCTGGTCCGTTATGCACTCATTCAGTTCCTAGGATATGGAATGTCCACATATCAAGAGAAAAGGAATCATGAAAATAGGAGAAGGTAATTCTAAAATTAAGTGCTATAAGAATTTGAGAGCAGCCATAGCCCCTTCATTTGAGTAGCTGAATAAAAGAGTTCATAGGTTTAAGTCAGGAATTGGAATGGAAGTTAGGTGTATACTCATGCTTCCCCAGTGGCTCAACAGGTAAAGAATCTGCCTGCAATGCAGGAAATGCAGGAGACACGGGTTCAATCCCTGGGTTGGGAAGATCCCCTGGAGGAGGAAATGGCAACCCACCCTAGTATTCTAGCTTGAAAAATGCCATGGATAGCGGAGCCTGTCCAAAGTGTCACAAAGAGTTAGACATGATTGAGTGACTGACACAAACACAATGTATTAGCCTACAGTTGATGCAGAGAGAGGAGAGGAGGGGCATGAAAAGTATTAAGGCAAACAAATAAAATAAAAATAAAAAAGGAATCCAGAGACAGGAGCAACGAAACCTAGCCAGGAAGCAAGGAATCCTCTGTGAGCAACAAAAGGGACACAGTGAATGAAGAGAAAAGGAGTGAGAAAGGCTTGTTGTGCTGCTGTTCCTGTGTTCCTGATGGTGAATTTAACCCTCATTGTTGGAGTTGGGAGACTAAGAAGGATAAAAATAATACATAACTTCAGCCTCCGTATTGTTTCTTTGAGATAGAGAAACATTAATAGTCACCTCTATCCCATGAATTGATGCTTTTGAACTGTGGTATTGAAGAAGACTCTTGAGAGTCCCTTGGACTGCAAGGAGATCCAACCAGTCCATCCTAAAGGAGATCAGTACTAGGTGTTCACTGGAAGGACTGAGGCTGAAGCTGCAACTCCAATACTTTGGCCACCTAATATGAAGAACTGACTCATCTGAAAAGACCCTGATGCTGGGAAAGATTGAGGGCAGAAGGAGAAGGGGGCGACAGAGGATGAGATGGTTGGATGGCATCATTGACTCAATGGACATGAGTTTGGGTAAATTCTGGGAGTTGGTGATGGACAGGGAGGCCTGGCATGCTGCAGTTCATGGGATCGCAATGAGTCAGACATAACTGAACGACTGAACCGAACTGAACTATCGCATGAATGTGCTGGGAATTTCTAGTCTTCCAAGAACTTCTTTGATAGGTGAGCAGTCCTTATAATTATCCCAACTGGTAGTCAGTTGGCTCCTTGGCTCAGTCTATGGGGTCTTAAGCTTTCTCTGACCCCTTCAAAGATGCTATTGTTTAAAAGGTAGAAATA
Source organism: Cervus canadensis (assembly GCF_019320065.1). Taxonomy (NCBI): domain Eukaryota; kingdom Metazoa; phylum Chordata; class Mammalia; order Artiodactyla; family Cervidae; genus Cervus; species Cervus canadensis. Next base: position 73,487,728 of record NC_057392.1, read on the forward strand.
CAGAGCAATAAACAGAGCCAGAAAACTGGCCAGACTAGAGTTTAGATCCTGGCTCCTGCATTTAGATCTCACCTTACTGTATGACCCAAGACACGTCCTTCAGTCTAGAATCTTCCATGTTAGAATGCTGATAACACATATAACTCTGGAGAATCATGGATACTAAGAAGATAATGCCTGCCAGGTGTTTGATACTGTACTTTCTCACACAAAGCAGATGTTCCATTGGTGATAGCAACAAGATCATCTTTACCACCATCATTATGAATTCTCAGTAGATTTCCATCTTGACTGCATTTTAGAACTAAATGGAGATGAGGGGCTAAATAATACCAATGACTGAGCACCAACCCAGACTTTCTGGGTGGAAATCTGGAGCCCAAGCAGGTTTTATTTCAAAATCCCCCAGAGGATGCCAACATTCAGTCCTGGCTAAGAACAGCTGATTGAACATGACTTAATTTCTTGCCTGTTCCTACAGCAGCCCTTTCTCTCTCTGGAATGACTTGCCTTTTCTTAAAGCTGAGAGGGACACCATCTCTACACTCAAGAGACAAACTTAATATGCAGTTTCTCAAAGTTAAGCTTCAAGCTTCCTCATTTCCATTAACCCCTTCTAAGGACCTGGGTCTAATTTTGTATTTATGCTCGGTTGCTCAGTCCAACCTTCTGCGATCCCATGTAGCCTGCCAGGCTTCACTGTCCGTGGAATTTCCCGGTCAAGAATACCGGAGCAGGTTGCCGTTTTCCACCCAAGAGCATCTTCCCAACCCATGAATTGAAACCATGTCTCTTGCATCTGCTTCACTGGCAAGTAGATAATTTTACCACTGTGCCACTTGGGAAGCCCTTTGTATTCATAATTTTGTATTATTTTTATTAAATACGGTTTCCACCATTGAATTAGTTTTGTGCTCCAAGAAACCCAAATTCTGAAAACTTTGCTCAACTTCTCTTTGATGTAACTGAGCAGAGAGCCCCAAATGCTTAGCTTGTGCCTGGATTGAATCTGCTGTTCAAACTTGGCATTCTTTGAACTATTTATTGGCTCTTTCTGAATAACTGAAGATCTGACTTTACCTTGAATGCCTATGAACTACCATTGAGTCCTTTGTCCCTTAAAACTGACTTCTCTGGTCTATTTTTAGCCTGGTAAACAGCTGACTCAGCTGCACAAATTACCTCAACCACCAGCTGAGACTGACCCTGCTAGTTCATAGTTGTACATTATACACCCCCAGTGGGGCCCTGAGAAAATCTGGAAGACATTTATAGCAAGCTGACTATTATGTCTGGTCTTTTTTCCTGAACTCTGAGTAAAAATTAACATTTCCTAAAAGTAATGCTATTCATTGAACTCCAATCCAGTGTCTTATTTTGTTATCTAATGAAAATAACCATAGTTTAAAAAATGTTCTGAGAAATTACTTTCACTATTTACCCAGAATCAAAGCAACTCTCTCTCTCTCTCTTAATCTTCTGCTCCCCCCCAAAGCTTAATTATCTTGCTGTCCACTAGTGTTCTTGAGAGAAACTTTTACCTCAAATGTATGACAGGAACTATTCACTTTATTTCTAAATGCTGTCTTGAAAGAAGCACTACTCTTACTCATCTATTAGAATTTTGGGTTTGTTTCACTATATAGTCTTTTCTTCAGTATGATCCTCTTAGAAGAAAAAAATAAATAAAAAAAACCTCATCACCTAAATTATGCTGTTATTTCAAAGTCTGACAGTTCAATTCTCTGCAGAGAGATGTAGGGTCAAGTTGCACAAGCAAAAGTTGCAGATTTCAACCCAGTGTAATTTGGTGAGGACAGAGGGGAGAAAGACCAGCAAATCATTTCACCAGCTCCTGTAGGGATCAACAAGTCCACTGATACCTTGAACTGCATTTTTCTTTTTTTTTTGTAAGGAGACAAATGTTCACCAGAGAAGGGTTTCATTTTGCCACAGAAGCAAAAATTAGTAAGCAGAAAGTAGAGAGTTTAAGAAATGGATCCCAAATTGGAAAGGTTGAATAGGGAGCCAAAGGTCAGGAAAGGTCTGGAAGCGGGACTCAGGTACCCTGGGAGAAGACAGTGTTGGGAAAGCCAGGGAGCAGATCACAGTCGATGGTGGTTTGGTACAGCATGACTGTGACTATTTTCCTATTTCTTCTCTTTGGAACAGATATGAATTTTGAGGTGATTGTAAGAAATAGGCAGTAATTTCAAAAGCATAAAATTTTAAAAATAGATTTTCTTTAGGTAAATCCCAAAATGTCACTTTAAGCAAATGGCTAGGGGAGTTTTGTTTATTTGTTTGGGCTTCCCAGGTGGCTCAGTTGGTAAAGAATCTGCCTGCAATGTGGGAGACCCACGTTTGAACCCTGGGTTGGGAAAATCCCCTGGAGAAAAGCATGGCTACCCACACCAGTATTCTTGCCTGTAAAATTCCATGGACAGAGGAGCCTGGTGGGCTATAGCCCACGGGGTCACAAAGAGTCAGACACAACTAAGTAATAACAAACTTTTGTTTTACTAAATCATCATCCTGGGTTTAAACTATTGACAACATAGTAATTCAGACAACAAATATCCCTGTCACTTCATTGAGAAGCTTTTTTGTTTAGCAACAAAGAAATCACAGCTAAACCTTGAAAACTAAAATGAGAAGATTTATCAGTTTTGGACTTCCTCGGTAGTCCAGTGGTTGAGAATCCGCCTGCCAATACAGAGGACATTGGTTCAATCTGTGGTCCTGGAAGATCCCGTAAGTCTTGTGGGTCCATGAGCTGCAACTACTCCAGCCCATGCCCTAAAGCCTGTGCAACAAGAGAACGCACCATAATGAGAAGCCTGTGCACCACAACGAAAGGGCACCCCGCTCCATGCAACTGGAGAGAGCCCACAAGCGGCAAAGATCCGCACAGCTAAAAATAATTTAACATTAAAAAGTAGAAAATACTTAAAAAAGATCTACCCATTCCAACTAATCATCTCTCCCACCTTTTTTCTCAGTATATATCTTTCTGAAAAATTATTTCATATTTTTCATTATTTTCATTTCATGTGTTATCTTCTTTGACCATCTCTTAGTTAAGAGTGTTGGTTTTCCTTGACTTAAAAGCTTTTCAATACCTTGGGAGCCACTAAATATCACAGATAGTGTCTGTTCATCCATACCCCATAGAAAGTGGCTGCATCTGTAGGAAGCAGCATTCTGAGTTTTGCTGAGTCTTGATGAAATTTGCTAGGCTGTTCAATTTGCAAACAAATGTTTTCATCTACCTTGAAAGGCCTAACTGACAGAGCTGCAGCATTAGCGCAGTGAAAATAGGACTCTTTTTGCAAATTTTCCTTTTGTAGCTCGTCCCGGTTTATCACCAGGTGACAAAATTATGCACTTACGTGGGGACGTAGCTTAAATATGGTCCCAGCTGTGGCATATGACTGCCTCGGGCAGTTAGAAGTGTTTCTACTGATACCTCTGAGAGAGAAAATCATCACTCAATTGAATCACAAAAGCTACAAACAGACAAAAATCAATCATTCTAAAAAAGCAAAGAAAAATATCATGTATCATAAATAAACACTGGAAGCTATACATTAATGATAGGTACATATTTATTTCCTAGACTTACAGTGCAGCATGCCTCCAAAGAGTGTGCATACATATAAACATGTGTATATACATACAAAGAATATGATGAGCAAGTGTTAACAAACATTCTAATACCCAGGCACAAAATAACTATTAAATAGAATTTTATATTTTAAATCCTTTTGCAGCTGAGAATAACAAACTTGGAGGCATACAAAGTTGGTGCTAAATGCATATCATTACAGCACACTGTGTGTGACTCTGCATTTTAATAAGATCACTGAAGACTCAGAAATGTTTTACAAATTGGCTCCGGCCTACAAATCTTTAAAATTTATGGTCATATTTGCTTTACTCTCTGTACCCAGGTACTGTTTCAACTTTTCAGATGTTTGCCTCTGTTGTTCTCCAGAGGTTACATTTCAGAGTTTTGCAAAATTAGACTTAAAACTAAACTTCCATTACTACCACCTGGTAAATCATAACCAAACTTTCAAAAAATAGTTTAGAACTTACATAAAAAGTACTGAGGTATTCCAAATCTGTACTTCCACAATATCTAATTTCAATGATACCCCCATTCTCCATTTTCGTCTTTGCATTGGATAAAATGATATATTAATTCTTCAAGTTATTTTCCTGTAATTTAACAAATGCAAAAAAAAACAAACCAAAAAACCAGAAACAAAAAAACAAAACCACCACCAATGTCAAGGAACACAGGAAATACACACAAGCAAACAACATATATACATACATATACAGATTTGTGGATGGTAGAAAGTTTTGGCAAGTTTTTTTTCCCCTTTATCTCAAAACCCAGGTTTTGTTTCCTGTCTATCAGCTATTAATATTAAATAAACAACCAGCATCAGTAAAAACAGAATAGAAGAATATCTTCAGCTAGAATTGACTTTCCTTCCTACTTGTCAGAGGTATCCAGAAATGTGCGTCAACTAAGCTCAAAATAACCGTAACATTGGAATCACCTGTCTTTCCAATGACAGACTAGGTTCTACAATAGGAATGAATATCATACATGATAAAATCTGCTCTCAAAAGTACTTCTATGGGGACTTCCCTGGTAGTCTTGTGGTTAAGAATCTGCCATGCAGTGCAGGAGATGCAGGTTCGATATCTGTCAGGGAACTAAAATCCCCCAGGCTGTGGGGCAACTACTGAGCACATGCACCACAACAAAAGATCCTGCATGATGCAACAGAGATCCTATGTGCCACAACTAAGACCCGATGAGCCAAACAAATAAACAAATGAAAAAATAATAACAATAATAAAGCATTTCTACTGGCAAGTTGCACCCTCCCTCCCACCCTTGTGATCTTCACATGAAGCTGAAAGAGAAAAAGGACTTTGAGGAAGCAAGGAAGATCATACTATGTGAACTTTACTGCTCTAAAATATGTACTTTAATAGTGATCTTTCACAGGCTCTGAAAAGAGTGCTCATTCCTTATTCATGGAGAAGTATGTTGTTCACCTAGAGCCAGACATCCTGGAATGTGAAGTCAAGTGGGCCTTAGAAAGCATCACTACGAACAAGCTAGAGCAGGTGATGGAATTCCAGTTGAGCTATTTCAAATCCTGAAAAATGATGCTGTGAAAGTGCTGCACTCATTATGCCAGCAAATTTGGAAAACTCAGCAGTGGCCACAGGACTGGAAAAGGTCAGTTTTCATTCCAATCCCAAAGAAAGGCAATGCCAAAGAAGGCTCAAACTACCACACAAGAGCACTCATCTCACGCTAGTAAAGTAATGCTCAAAATTCTCCAAGCCAGGCTTCAGCAATAAGTGAACCGTGAACTTCCAGATGTTCAAGCTGGTTTTGGAAAAGGCAGAGGAACCAGAGATCAAATTGCCAACATTCACTGGATCATCGAAAATGCAAGAGAATTCCAGAAAAACACCTACTTCTGCTTTATTGACTATGCCAAAGCCTTTGACTGTGTGGATCACAATCAACTGTGGAAAATTCTGAAAGAGATGGGAATACCAGACTGCCTGACCTGCCTCTTGGGAAACCTATATGCAGGTCAGGGAGCAACAGTTAGAACTGGACTTGGAACAGCAGATTGGTTCCAAATAGGAAAAGGAGTACGTCAAGGCTGTATATTGTCACCCTGCTTATTTAACTTATATGCAGAGTACATCATGAGAAACGCTGGGCTGGAGGAAGCGCAAGCTGGAATCAAGATGGCCGGGAGAAATATCAATAACCTCAGATATGCAGATGACACCACCCTTATGGCAGAAAGTGAAGAGGAACTAAAAAGCCTCTTGATGAAAGTGAAAGAGAAGAGTGAAAAAGTTGGCTTAAAGCTCAACATTCAGAAAACTAAGATCATGGTATCTGGTCCCATCACTTCATGCGAGATAGACGTGGAAACAGTGGAAACTGTGTCAGACTTTATTTTTTGGACATGACTGAGTGACTGAACTGAACTGAACTGTTGTTGTTCTTAGTCACTAAGTTGGGTCTGCCTCTTTCGAGACTCCATGGACTGTAGACTACCAGGCTCCTCTGTGCATGGGATTTCCCAAGCAAAAATACTGCAATGGGTTGCTGTTTCCTTCTCCAGGGGATCTTCCCAACCCTGGGATCAAACTGGAATTTCCTGCATGGGCAGGCAGATTCTGTACCATCTGAGTCACCAGGGAAGCCCATGGAGAAGTAGAAGGCACATTAAATTGAAAACCCTCTTCCCTAAAGAAAAAATATTCTCTTGCTTTCAATAAGGTGAAACTTACTAAACTTAAGTGAATGTGGACTTCCCTAGCGATCAAGTGATTAAAACTTTGCACTGCCAATGCAGGGATCATGGGTTTAATGCCACCCTGTTCAAGGAAGATTCCACATGCCATCTGGCAGAAAAAAAAAAAAAACTTAAGTGAATGTGTCTGTAATTTTCAATAATTAGAAAAAGTACGTCTCCTTAGGAGCAATGGAAATGCATCAGTCAAACTTGAGGGAACGTCACTACTATGGTTAGTGTTGCTTACTCTTTATAATTAGTGTTAAGCAGTCTTACAAATTGTTGTCACTCTGCATTTTCTATAAAATATGGTTAATTGGGGCTTCCCTCATAGCTCAGTTGGTAAAGAATCTGCCTGCAGTGCAGGAGAGCCAGGGTGGATCCTTGGGTCAGGAAGGTCCCCTGGAGAAGGAAATGGCTACCCACTCCAGCATTCTTGCCTGAAAAATCCCATGGATAGAGGAGCCTGATGGGCTGCAGTCCATGGGGTTGCAAATAGTCGGGCACAACTGAGGGACTAACACTTCACTACATGGTTAATTGGTGACAATCTTTCTTCCAAAAGGCACACAAGATTTATCATCTGGGTATTCCTCTGATCTCCACTTACAACACACCAGCCTCTGCCGTCACTGTTGCCACTCTCAGAACCTCATAGTTCACGGGGAGAAAGCATGGATGCAACAGACCACCAACACATTCATCTTCTCATCACTAAACGCAGCGATCTCTCTGCATCTGTACCTGCACTCTTTCCATTCCTTCTCTGGAAGACACATCCTGGCCCTGCTCAGATGGAGGTCTGCTCTCTTCATTTGAGCCTTAGTTCTCCACCCAACTTCCCTGGTGGCTTAGATAGTAAAGTGTCTGCCTACAATCCCGGAGACCCAGGTTCAATCCCTGGGTGGGGAAGATCCTCTGGAAAAGGAAATGGCAACCCACTCCAGTACTCTTGCCTGGAAAATCCCATGGGTGGAGGACCCCAGTCCATGGGGTCGCAAAGAGTCGGACACAACTGAGCAACTTCACTTTCTTTCACTTTCTCCACCCGACACACCTCTTGGGAACATCATTCTAGCAATTATCCACCTCTCTTCTGCATCTTCATTTATTCACTTTCAATTGGAATATTCCATGAGCACACAAATTGCACTGTTTCTTTCTCAGCAAACTCATTTCTGGTCTTCTCATTCCTTCCTTCTTGACCACCACCTCTCCCTGTTCCATTTTTTTCAGTAAAATTTATCAAAACAGTGGTCTACTGGTATTTGCATTTCATTGTCTCCCATTCACTCTTCTGCAATCAGGTTTCAATTCCCTCTCCTCCACTGAACTGCTTGTACCAAGCTGACCAGTGTTGTTTTTTTAGCAGCCCATATCGTTTGGTAGGAGCCTATACCAATACCTTTGACTATCTTCTCTTGATTGAAATTTTCTTTTTTATAGGTTTCTGTGACAGTGCACTCTTCTCATTTTCCACTGAGCTCATTACTTAATGAAATGTCACTCTTTGACACACCTACACCAAAGGGCCTTTCCAGTATTCTTTTCTTCTGCCAGACCTCTGGAAGACAGGCAGCCCAGCCTTGGTCTTCAGCCATGTTCCTTCTTCCTTTATTCTCTCTCTGGAGATGATGCCAGTCAGTCCTGCAGTATTAGTTAGTACTTACCCACTAAAGAGCCAGCTGATTGGAAAAGACCTTGATGCTGGCAAAGACTGGAGGCAAAAGGAGAGGAGGTGACAGAGGATAAGATGGTTAGATAGCATCTCCAGCTTAAAGGACATCAATCTGAGCAAATTCTGGAAGATAGTGAAGGACGGGAAGCTTGGCATGCTGCAGTTCATGGGGTCACAAAGAACTGGACATGATTTAGTGACTGAACAACAGAAACATCCATTGAAGGCTGCTAGATTTATAACTTTTTCTCAAACTTCTTTCCTTCAACTCCAGACAAAGCCCAATAGCATTTCCAACATCACTATATAAGAACATCTGGCTTCTTTGCACAAAACGGTTCTTTTCACTGACCCCCATTTCCTATTGTACTCTACAAGCTTCCTCGCTGATCAAGTTAAAAGTTGAGGACTGACCTCTTCCCTTATCTCCAGATTCTAGCTAGGAGCCATATCCACTGGATTTGCTTCCCAAGTATGTTTCAAATTGTTCCTCTCTCCATCTCTACTACCACCACCTTAGTCTGAGTCACACTCATGTTGCTTCCACCAACTGCCAAGTCCTTCTAAAGAGCTTCTTGCTGCTCTACCCATTTCCCCTTTAAAATCTATTCTTCCACCAGCCTGTGATTTTTGAAAACAACCATCAGATCAGCTCACTGAGCTACTTAAACTTTTCAGTGCCTTTCCAATGCTCTTGGAATGACAACATCCTTTCCATGGCTTCCCAAACACTCCCCAAGTTATTTCTCTCACTTCATGTCCTACTAGTCACCATGTCATTTACTGGGCTTGAGCAAAAACTGGTCCTCCTTCTGCTTCTCAAACACACCCAGCTTGTTACTACATGGGGTAGCTGAATTTTCTCATCCCTTCACCCTAAAATTTCTGCCAGATGCTCACATAATGCCTCCTTCTTCCTGTTCAGTTTTCAACTCTCCTGTCACCTTGTGAAAAAAGCTGTGTCTCTCCTCTTAAATGCTGCACACCCCCATCACACTGAGCACTCACCATCACACTGCCCTTTTTATTTTTATCTATTAATCACTAACTGAAATGATTTTATTTAGTTTGTTGCCCAGTAGTTTTTTTTTTTTTTTTCATTTATTTTTATTAGTTGGAGGCTAATTACTTTACAATATTGTAGTGGTTTTTGTCATACACTGACATGAATCAGCCATGGATTTACATGTATTCCCCATCCCGATCCCCCTTTCCATCTCCCTCTCCACCTGATCCCTCTGGGTCTTCCCAGTGTACCAGGCCCGAGCACTTGTCTCATGCACCCAACCTGGGCTGGTGATCTGTCTCACCCTAGATAATATACAGTAGTTTATTATCGTTTTTCCCTTGTTGAGATAGTAAGCTTCCTGAGAAGGCAGGGAGCTTTTCTGCCATGTTCAGAACTATATTCCAGCACATTAGGAGAGTATCTGGCATATAATAAGTACAAAAAACAAAATACAATTGAATGAGTGATTGGATGCATAGCAATGTTTTGCAGAACGGCTATCTAAAGTGACATGCTCTGTGCCAAGACATCCGTATAGTGTATCCAGAACCAGCTGGAATTTTGCTGTTGTCATCGTGTAACAACAGCATACAGGCATTTCTGAATTGATACAAACTCGACTTTGCCACGCTGCTTCTCTGGTAGTTCCCAATAATGACTCTACTGTTTTTTAGGAACTGTTTCAGTGGTGAGGAGAGCCATAGGGTTGCAGTGTCCCAAAAGAAGTGTGATTTATTTGTATTTTGATTTATATGAACTTAATCAAGTCACTCTTTTATAATAGGCTTCTGAAACCTGTTCCTTTTCCAATATTCTCCATCTTAGTAAATGACAACACCATTCACTTAGCAGCACAAGCAGGAAATGTGGAAAATATTCTTGTTCCTTCCTCTCACTCACTCCACCACCACCCAATCCATCACCCAGTTCTATTCAGTCTACTTTGAAATATAATTTGAAAATATATGCTTTCTTCATATCTATTACCATCATATCTAAGTCATCATTTTATTTTCCTTGAACCATTAACAATGCCTTGACTTTCATTCATATTCCTACAAAGCCCATTCTCCATACAGTAATAGCAGTTGTCCCACTGACACTCTTAGTTACTTCAATAACTGGAGCTTTTTCCCAATTGGAGGTCTTTGCCCATGATGCTTTATCTGTCTAGAAAGCACTTCTCCTCCATTTTATTTTGGCTTTCTCCTTCTTCAGGTATTACTTACATTATAGTGGATGCTCTAGTGTGCTGCTTTGATTCCTCTTTAGAACTGAGGTGTTTGCCTGTGTTGGTGGGAGTGAATGAGTTTCTAACCAGGCATTAATCTCATTTGAGAAGAGCAATCTTGCCCGAGATGATCTCTCTTGAGATCATCCCCATACCCAATGCCTGGGAAGGTATTTGGGTGTGGTGGATACGGTAGAAAGGCCAAGCCAGCCCCCCTTGCTTCAAAGCAGGGACAACTCAGAAGAACCTCCTCAGCTCCAGAGCCCTCCATTGGAATCTAAGCCTCCACTGCAACTGCATCACAGTTCAACCTGTGCCCAAGGTTCTGCTCCCCTCATCCTTCATTGTGTCATCTTCAAATCAACCTCTTGACCTCAAATCTCAAGAGTTTACTTCCCAGGACCCCAATCTATGGCAACATCTACTCAAAATGCTCTTCTCTAGGAACTTCCCTAGAGAGCCAGGACTTTTCCTGATGGTCCAGTGGTTAAGAATCTGCCTTCCAAGTCAAGGGCTGCGAGTTCAATCTCTGATTGAGGAACTAAGATATAACATGCCACGTAGCAACTAAGCCAAGGTGAGAAGCCCTTCACAACTAGAGAAGCCCACACACCACGATGGAGAGCCAGTACAGTCAAAAAAAAAAAAAACAAAAAAAGTTCATTAACACCTGTAACCACTCCCCATTCCCTCTAGTAAAATACCCCATTTCCCTCTAGCTCCACCCTGTCATTATTTTCCCTCATAAACCCTAATTCTCAAATTTGAAATTCTGCCCATAGGGGCAAGAACCACCTCTAATACAGTGCTTGCTATATGTGGTGAGAATCCCGTGGACAGAGGAGCCTGGTATATCCATGCTGCTGTCCTTGGGGTCACACAAAGTCGGACACGACTGAAGCGACTTAGCATGCATGCATGAATTCACAAACCATGCCTTTTTTCATGGTAGACATCAGTAAACCACTGTGTGTTGCTTTCATCTCTGATCTCCAGATAATTTGAGAATGCCAAGGGACCACTGACACTCTTGAGCAAGAGGGTGATCACAGCTGTGACATTTCAAAAACAAGTACTGGGTTGGCCAAAAAGTTCATTTGGGTTTGGGAAATGAAAAAATCTTATGGAATAAACCTGGACAAAACTTTTGGCCAACCCAATAGAACATAACAAAGGTGGGCTAGACTGTTACAAAGTAGTCAGCTTAATAAAGATATTTTCTTCCCATTTTCATAAGTTGTGCAAATATTTAAGACAATTAAAGACTAAAAGTTACATATGAAAGTGCCCCCAACAAAAAAAGAATATATTTCATTTTTCAAAATGCTTCATGGCTGTGGGCCATAAACACATAAGTTCTTTGTAATACATTTTAGATCCAGAGGTTCATGCTTCTTTGGATTAGAACATATACAGTACCATCTACAGAGAAAAAAACCCGGAATCCAGTTTTGCCAAAACTCAAGCTCCCAAGGCACAGGTGAATTTTATCTTTTACATTTCTGAATTTAGACCATACAATCCTAAGCAGAGGGGAAAATATTTCCATTTCAGCTTATTAAAAAGATAGGAGAAAAAAAAAACACAAAGAATCTCTCACTCACCAGAGAAATGAAATAAAAATATTTAGTATATGTCTTCTCAGATTTCAGTTACCAAGGTAATATTCTTGCTGAGCAGAGTGACTTTATTCCCGACCATGATCTAAGCCTTAAATGTAGCCCACAGCTATTGGCGAATCACATTTAAAAAGTTTTCCAAGGTAATTATTATGAAAAGTCCCTTTTAGGAGTCATCCTAAAGAACAAAAATATCATATTAGTATAATAACTTGATTTTTTTTTCCTTCTTTAGAGAATTTCACAGAGTAAAGGTCTTTGGGTCCACTTTTTTATAATTATCATGTAATCACTGGAACTATGAATAGCATTGTCTATTTAAGTATCTCAAATGCCTTATCCTCATTAAGTTTAATCAACTGAAATTTTTAGGCCTTGACTCTGAACTTGAAATATGTTTCCAATATCTGTAAGTGAATAAATGTCTGTGTGTGCCCATGTGTAAATGGTTTAAGTAGATTTTCTGTGAGTCACACATATCGTGGAAAATAAAATGGAAATTGGTGATTTCACTTGTGGTAACTTCTAAACAATGATGACAATTTAAGCAAGTAAACTCAAACTCTTAAAAAATTAGAAAACACTAACATTTGAATAGACATAAGCTATTTTCAAATAAAAAGAATGAAATTCAAAATATGAGAATCACAAAGGGCTGATAATTTCTCACCTAACAAAACTCACTAGTAAGAAACCATTATTTTTTTTTTTCCAATTTTCCCTTTAGAAACAATATAGTTCAAAGAATTCTAGAATTAAACCTAAAATTAGTGCTCTCAGTTTAGTAATGCTTTCCAGTTGCCAAGAAAAAGAAATATTTAACAATTAACTTTCACAAAATCCAACTAATCAATTGCTCATGAAAAAGAAGAAATAAACTTCACACACGCCAGGGAAAGATATAGAGTTAAATGAACATCTGAAGTGATCACCCCATTTAACACTAAATTAATTTCTAACATTTTACTGCTGAAAGTATATGTTAAAAAACTATTTATAACGTTGACATACACGCAAAACACAAAAGGGAAGAAGTATATCCCTTGCCCCCAGTTAAGTAAGGCTCATAGATAGGATGAACCACTGGATCAAAAATACTTCATGGCTGTGGGCCAGAAACACAGAGGTTCTTTGCAATACATTTTAGATCCAGTGGTTCATGCTCCTTCGGATTAGAACATATGTAGTAGTACCTACAAAGAAAGAAATCTGGAAGATCATATGCTAAAATTTTAATAGTGATTATTACCACAGATCTGAACTTTCTAATGTATCACCAAAGAATTTATATTTTTATAATAAACATTTTTGCAAGCAGGAAAATAATAAAGAAATGTTTTTTTTTTTTACCAAAATGGGTAATCAGAACTGGGCAATCTGGGGAAATGTATCTCTTAGTGTGTGGTATAAAGTGAAAATTTCTATTCAGGATTTCTTTTTTTTTTTAATACAGAGAATATGTGTGTGATTTTACAGTATCTGAATTAAGGTTTCATTAAGATCTCATTTTCATCAAAGATACATTCATCTGAAGAAAAACCTGCCAACCAAAAGGAAAATCCTTAAATCACAAGATATCACTGCCAAAGTCAAAGAGCATATGTGTAGTGTGTATTCTCTAGCCAAGCTGAAACTAATCCAAGCTGTGTTCTTTGTCATATCATGGGGGAAAAAATCCAAAAAACTTGATATATAAAGATGTTCTCTAATTTTCCTATTTCTTCTGGCATAAAATCAGACGTGCCCTGCCAATCCTCTCCCATATCAGTAGCAGTAGCAATAAACCTAGTTATAAAATTGGTAAATTAGGGGTGACTATTACCATCTTAAGAGTCAACACTTATAAAAAGAATATTCTGTAGGGTTCAAATCTTAGAAAGATGAGCATTTCCCTTAAAGGCATAATTTGTTTGACTAAGACTGTAATTAGTTACAACTATTTAGGGACATATACTTTATATGATGCAAAGAACACTTATAAAACACATATTTAGAGTTGGAAAATATACTTCTACTGTTTTCTTTTGATATTAGATTTACAAGAAAAGGTGGCTCGGTGGTAAGGAAGCCACCTGCCCATTCAGGAGCCATAAGAGACGCAAGTTTGACCCCTGGTTTTGGAAGATCTCCTGGAAGAGGAAATGGCAACCCATTCCAGTATTCTTAGCTGGGAAATCCCATGGACAGAGGAGCCTGGCAAGCTACAGTCTATGGAGTCACAAAAGAGTCAGACATGATCAAGAGACTGAGCATGCACGCATGTTACAAAGGAAATTATAATAAAAGCCTCCATTATCAGTAGTAATGGTGAAGATAGCTTGAAGACATGTGAAATATTCTTTCACTTATTCACTCATTCATTTAACAAATATTAATTTAATATTACCCTATATATTCTAGGCACTGCAGTGGACAACAAGCAGAAAAAACCTACAAGCACCTCGGATGTGCAGATGTAAGTCAAACTTTATAGAAGGATTGGAATTACCATATGACCCAGCAATCTAATTCCTGGGCATATACCTGGAGAAGAGCATATTCAAAAAGGTTCATACACCCCATGTTCACTGCAGCACTATTTACAATAGCCAGGTCACGGAAGCCATCTAAATGTCTATCAACAGAGGAATGAATAAAGAAGATGTGGTACATATACACAATGGAAAGGTATGAAATTGGGCCATTTTCCGAGACATGGGTGGATCTAGAGACTGTAATACAGACTGAAGTAAGTCACAAAGAGAAAAACAAATATCATACAGTATATGTGGAGTCTAGAAAAATGGTACAGATGAACTTATTTGCAAAGCAGAAATAGAGACACAGATGTAGAGAACAAACATGGATATGAAGTGGGAGAAGACAGGGGATGAATTAGGGGTTTGGGATTGACACATATATACTGCTAAGTATAAAATGGTGGCACAGGGGTAAAGAATTCACATATAATGCAGGAGACCCAGGTATAAAACATAACTAATGAGAACCTACTGTAAGCAGAAGGACCTGTACTCAGTACCCTGCGGTGACCTAAATGGGAAGGAAATCCAAAAAAGAGGCTATATATATATACAACTGACTCATTTCACTGTACAGCAGAAGATAACACAATATTGGAAAGCAATTATACTCTAATAAAGATTAAAAATTAAAAAAAAAAGAATGAATGATGATTCACCAAGTGGGAAAAGGGGTATTTGCAGCAGTTGTTCAAGATGCCCAAAGGTGAGGAATCATGATGTATCAACCCTTATACAAGGAACTGTACATAGGTTGAACCTAAATATGCTATGAAAAGAATTTGTTATTTTGTAGCTCAAAAATGATAGAATATCCATAACTTTAAAAGGCTCATCTTCCTAGCTGGAAATGATTCAAGTGGAGTGTATACCATGAGGAAAAATGCAGAAGAAGGAGCTGGAGATGTAGGTAGTAACTATTATGTTGAGCCTTGTCTTATGAATTTGGACTGAACTGTCAACATCGGTGCTTCTCAGACTTTAGTGTTAGTTCAGTTGTGTCCGACTCATTGCAACCCATGGACTGCAGCCCACCAGGCTTTCTGTCCATGGACTTCTCCAGGCAAGAATACTGGAGTGGATTGCCATTCCCTTCTCCAGAGGATCTTCCCTGACCCAGGAATTGAACCCTGGTCTCCTGCATTGCAGGTGGATTCTTGACTGACTGAGGCACCAGGGAAGCCCATGAATGGGACAACTCTACATTCCTAACAAGTTCTTCCTTGTGGAAGTATACAAGGAGGCCTTCGATTAGAATTAAAAAAAAAAAAAAAAGCCTAAAATGACAGTAACAGACTGATGTCTTTGAATGGTACCAGTAACTCTGACTGCCTGCAGTCCAATTTCATGATTCTCTGCTACAGTTAAATCTTGGCCCATAAAATGAATGTAGCAATTTATACTTTAAAACTGGCCTAGTGATCTATTCCAAGGAAGCTGCTACTAATTATAGCTCAATGTTCTTGGAAAGAAAATATGACATAAGCATAAATTTACCTAGGATAAAAACAAATGCACAGATGTTTCTGTAGCCTGCATTTAGTGTGGCTGAGTGTGCTCTCAGCAAAGATGAATGCTCCTTAGAGTCACATAAAGTATCTTTATATTATGTGTACTGTACACTGAGTTTAGGTTGCCTAAATGGGTTTAGGTGACTCAACAGATATTATAAATATGCCAAATGAGGAAACTTTATGTTACTGTTTTCTAACTTTGGTTGAACATTCATAACATTAAAACAATACCATCATGCTTCTACAAACTGAACTTAAATGTCTTCTCCCATGAAGTTCCAGAACATGACCATGTTCAGGAAAGACCTAGAGCAAGGCAGGTATGGATGAACACCTGTTACCACATAAGCTTGGTGGTTGGGGTCAGTCAAGTTGGACAAAGGATTAATAAGCATCTTAATCGAAGTGGTAGGTATTGGAGTTAGTGCCAAGGTGAAGGTTGATAATTTTGGCTTTTCAGTATTCTGGATTTTTGAATACACAGGTATAAAATTGGAAATTCAGATTGATTGTCCAAGTCCTAGATTTTATACACTGCCATTTATGAAGTAAAACTGGGAAGAAAAATGTAGTAGTGTAGTAGTATAAAGGAATTTTGCTATCTATCATGGGTTTAATTTTTAAAAATTCAACAATGTACTTTCACCATCACAAATATCTTTTAAAACGCATAGAATTTTTACAAACTTGGGAATCACTGGCTGATAACTCTTCAAGGAAGGCCTAGCTCGTGAACTGAAAAAGAAATGGAGAACAAAGGGGCTAGTTCCTTGATGTTGTTAATATTGCAGTCCTGCCTAAAATGACTTTTAAGGGTGCACGACTTCTGCAGCAGATTGTATGACCAAAGATAGTGAAGTGAAAGTCACTCAGTCACATCCAACTCTTTGTGACACCATGGACTATACAGCCCATAGAATTCTCCAGGCCAGAATACTGGAGTGTGTAGCCTATCCCTCCTCCAGTGGATGTTCCCGACCCAGGAATTGAATCGAGGTCTCTTGCATTGCAGGCGGATTCTTTACCAACTGAACTATCAGGGAAGCCCAAAGATAACTGCAGTGATAATCTTCATTCCACATGCTTGTCTCAAATGTAATCCTGACACTCCACCAGTAAGAAGCAGAGTCTAATCCCTCTCCTCTAGTATCTGCCTTGGCCTTAGTGACTTGTTTAATGAGTAGCATGTGACAGAAGTGATGCTTTGGGATTTTGGGGACTGGAGTAGAGAAAGCCTTAAAGTTTCTACCTGGGTCTCCCAACATTTGCTCCTGGGAGACTCTTCCTCTGAACCCAGATGCTAGGCTGGGAGAAGGTCAAGTCCTACTGAGGGCCTGATATAGAGGCTCTGGTTGACAGCCCCAACCCACAACCAGGATTAACCCTGCCCACATTCTCCTTTCATTCTGCGAGCTTTTGAAAAGCTCTAAGGAACAGCTCTCATCTCCTAGTCAATTAAATAAGAATCTTAGAGTGAAGGGTCCATGCATCAGTGTTTATAAAATGATATCCAGGTGATTGTAATCTGCAGCCAGGATGGAAAGCTACGGACTAATAGCATGGTACAACCCTCAAAGGAAAATAAGCAACCTTTTTCTAGTCTCTCTGGGCCCTCAAACCTGAAAAGGGATATAATACTCAAGCAGATATTAGCAAATTGTATACCTAATTACCCTATTCCTGAATTAAATAATCTAGAAGATAGGAGGATTTAGGTAGCATTTGGGTCATGTATTTTTTGTTTGCTTTGCTTGTCTAATTAATAAACCTATTATATGCAATATGGCAGCTATAAATATAATAGGAGAACTCCAAGAATGATACCATTTCTTCCACCAGACTGCTCATCAGTGAATAATCTAGTGGGGAGAAATGCTTGTGAATAAATATTTATAACATTAAACAAACAATACAGTAATTGAAGTAAGTAGTTCACAGCAGAAGCAATTATCTTTCAGAGAAGGTTTCAAGGGTTTGCATCCAGTATAGTTTTGCACATGGCTGAAGTGCTCTGTGGTCACCATCTTGAAATTCTTTCTTCTAAAAACATTTACTGATTTGGCCGTGCCAGGTCTTAATTGCAGCATGTGGGATCCAGTTCCCTGACCAAGGATCGAACCCTGGCCCTGCGCATTAAGAGTGTGGAGTCTCAGCCACTGGACCACCAGGGAAGTTCCCTCATCTTAAAATTCTTACTCACTTTACGTTTGAGTTTGTGCTTCGTAAGTGAAATTCAATGGGCCAATGGAGCGGCACTAGAGTTTGGAACTTTAATTCACATAGTGTCCTGCATCCCCTGAAAGGGTTCTCAGTCTCCTTCTCCCAGACCAGTCTCTGCTCCACTGTGGGCTGCTATTGCTCTCTCTCTCTCTCTGGGGTGAGGGGGTAATTGATCAGGTTGGCCCCCGGTTGGGGGCCTGAGTTGTAGTGCAGGGAGGCAGGTCAGGTAGACCCCAGCACTCAGGTAGCCTGCCAGCTCCAGGATGTACTCAATGGTCCACTTGGCAAGAACCTCTTACCCACCTCGTGACCCACCTCTTATCCACCCCTAATCCAGTATCTAGTGCTAGAGGGTGCAATCCTTTGGAAGTCACCTGGCCACTAGACTGAGGGGAAAAGACTGACTTCCTCACCTCCAGATGGGACCAGGTGCCTTTTTTTTGGGGGGGGGGGCACTTACCTCCACAAATTATGTACCTAGACCTAGTTATCTTTGTTTCTGAAGAAGTGGTGCTTATAGCAATACTGTGCGAGAAATTACTGCAGCACAGAACCAGACAAGTCTATCTGCAGCATTTTGTTTCAATTACGTATGTGTGATGTGTTAGATAGTAACATAAAATTGGACTAATCACTCAACCACATTTCTCAACAGAGGTGACAAACAAAACTGATGTGCATTAATTGGATGGCAGACAACACATGAGAAATTACAAGCCAGGTGGGAGAAAGATGAAAGAGAAATAACTTCTATTTGGAAACTCCCCAACTTATTTCAGGTGGGATTTTGAACTTTAACTTTTTGCAGGCTGAATAAAAAGAAGTGATCTCCAGGCAAAGAATAAGTGAACAGGCTGAAATAATGGTTTTAGAAGGTAAAATAACCCACAAGTCATTAAAAAAAAGAATCTTGTGATTTAAAAAGCTGTTATTAGAGTTGGAATTTGGCATCTAATTTCTGGTTTTAAGAACACCCATCTTATCACAAATGACCCAGTTACATAAAGATCCCCAAGATAAGCATTTACCATGATCAAAGGTCAATAAGAAATTTGATATAACCACTAAAGTGAGGTTGATCTTTGATGAGAGAATGTCTTAAATATTTGAAAGTCTTTATATGACTTATTACAGGATAAAATTTTGTATTATAGAACTCCGATCATCTTTGGAAATGTTTCAAGGCTTTCTGTGACTTGAAGATACTCATTACGAGACAGTCTCACTTACCAGGGCAGTGTTAAATTAAGGTTTCAGCACACCAAAATATTTCATTAACATTGTATCACAGAAGTTGGGGATTGGATGATTTTTTTTTTCAAATTCTCTTGACAAGTTCCCACTTTTAAAATGGTTGCCATTTGTGGTCTTATTTTGGAAAGGAAAATACAGTAGGAAAAAAGTTAAGAAACATAAGTTACACGTTTCTCAGTATCACAGCCAATAAGCTGTCTCTAAAACAGACTGGGAGACATTCTGAAGTGCTACTAAAATGGGAGGCAGGGGAACATGAGGAGCCATACAAAGAATGCTGAAACACTTAGAAGGAAGAGAGACCATTTATTGCCTTTCTCACTCTCTCACTCCTCAACGTGAACAGCAGTAAAGAAAGATACATGCCTTCTGAGACACATTTCCTAATGTGTAACAGAAAACTATCAGTCCCTAAGCAAAGAGATGTTTGCCCTTGTCTTTGATTAATTGGCTTATGGATCCTGGGAGGATAACCTGTATATTCAGGACCACAGAAGAGAGGATGGAAAGCTTCAGAGAATATATGACTCAAAAAAAAATCAAAGAGACTCAAAGGTCTTCCCCTGAATCCTCATAGCAAGTATCAGAATTGGAATTTGGAAAACTGAAAGAAGTTTCCAAGGTTATTTTCTCTATCCAGTGACACTAAGATAGCTTCCTTTAACCTGCCTAATTGCTTTCCCTAAAAACCAGAGCCAGAATAATAAAAGTCTTTACAAATCCTTTATCAGTGTCAACTCTTGCCATGGGAAAAAAATGTCACAACTTCATTAAGAACAGGCCACTTCTAATCAGCTGGCATGCCTCCACCTCATTCCAAGTCTTCCTTTATTGGAAGTGTAACATTTGAGAATATTGCATGGAGTTTCCGGTCTGCCTTAAAATGTATTAACTGGATGGCTTTGGACAAGGTGCCATATTTTGTGAAACTAAAACCACCAGTGAATGTAAGTAAGATATACAGGTAGTTTATGTGCCACTCAGTAAAACAAAACAGAACTGCCACTTACCTTCATAAAATACATTAATAGTAAGACAGTCCAATTTGAGAGATGGGAAAATGTATGCTGTGGTCTGAATGTTTGTGTCCCATCAAAATTCATACTCGAAAACCTAATGCACCTGCTGATGGTTTAAGGAGGTGGGACTTTTGGGAGGCTCTGCCATCATAAATGGGGTTAGTGTCCTTATAAAAGGGGGCCTGACAGATCTCCATAACCCCTTCTGCCACAGGAGGACACAGAAGTCAGCAGTCTGCAGGGCAGAAGAGAGCCTTCACCATGACCTGACCATGCTAGACCCTCACAATGGACTTCCAGCCTCCAGAACTATGAGAAATAAATATTTATCATTTACACAAGCCTAGCGACATGAATGGACTAAAACAACATATCTCAAAATTGATGAAATTGGATGTTAATGTTTCTAATTCACAGCTTCCTCACCTGTAGTCTGTGGCTAGGAGGTAATTTAAATTACTGAGAATTTAACGAGATGAAGCAGGCTGCACAGCAGCTGGCATTTCTTAACATCTCAATCAGGTTTAACTAATACTATTTTTGTTATTTTTATTGCATCTAATTGGACCAAATCATTTAAAGGTAATGCAGAATCAATACAGACTATCTAATTGGTAATGTAGGATCAATACACACTGACCACAACAGATGAATAACAGTCTTGTGAAAACTTCTACTAGAAATTCAGCGAGCATACATAAGCTTCTTGAGAAAGGCAGAGATGCAAGAGTGCCCGAATGCAGTGTTACAAACAGAACCATGAGAAGTACTTCGAACCACCGCATGGCTCTCCCACAGGGTCCTCTATTTAAAAGATGCAACCAGCTGGGCCCCTCTCAGATAAGAGATCTGAGATGATCACAGCCAAAGGTACTATGACTGCAGGTCATGATTAATTTTGATCCTTTCTTTCCCCCATGGTACAATTGTTCTGTGTGCCTTAAATGAAACCCTTCTCTTTTCACTTGCATATCAGGTGAAAAGGGAACATGGGGAGCGGTTGAAAGTGCATTTACTTTTACAAAAGTTCTTGAAATTTTGGACTAGTGCTCAAATGAAATCAGCTAAGTGAATCGACACTGCAGGTACAAAGGAGAGATTCAGTGTTATTTTCCTGTGAGTGAAACACCAGAGGTTCAACGCCTTTGAAATGCACTTGTAAGAAGTGTGATTGGCATCAGCTGTAAGGACAGAGTGACCAATATAGAAATAATGAGAAGGAGAGGCCTGCAGGCAGAAACACCACGAAGAGTATGATGAGTATGTGCATGACTGAAGATCAATATGTTCAGAAGATGATGGAATGGGTTTCAATGAGGGGAAAAAAATTGATTCAGATAGTTCGAGTGTGTACAGGAAGACCCAGATGGACTGACAATCTAATACCTGCCAGCCCTGACATGCAGCAGAGACAAGGAAGGCTTCTGCCTTATACATCAGCTGCTTTCTAGTGCAGGGTAAAGGCAGGCTGTGGAGATGAATGAATAAATGGGTTCTTATTTCTAGAACCAAGGACTCTGCATCTTCAAAACTGTTGTCAAACACACGAGTCAACTCTGCTAAAATTAGTTCTTAGGGGATGGTAAATTTGTCTGTGACCTATGGCATGAGTCTATAATGATCGAGTCCTGAAAATAACGGTTAAGCTTACCACTTTGTTTATACCTTAAAAAGCCAAAATAATCCATGCAAGATTCAAACTATGTCCATAGTCACACCACTATTATACTTTCTCCTTAATATTAAAGGTCTCTGGCCTTAATGTGAAAAAGAGCTACATGTCAATTTCTTCTACTTTGAAATCATTTGAGGAGTGAGCAATGAACATGAAGACCTGCTTGAAAAGGAGGGATTCTTGATCCAAAGCTTGCAAAAGCTGGATGCTACTAGTACTGACCAGTGAAGTGCCCAACTATTTAAAATGAAATAGCTGGTTATTACCTTTTTTGATTTGTGTTTTTATTCACATTCCCTCTTACTACACATTCTATACCTTAACAGATTTTCTGCTAAAACAAATCATCAGGAGCCTTCTGTCTTTTCCTTTCCCTCTATATTAGTATTTAGAAGATCTAGACCCCTAAAAATCATCAAGTAATAACATCTTGAAATTTATTTATTACCATTACTTTCAAAACAAATCAGCAACTTTAAAAAAAACTCTAATTAAATTAGCTTAAATACTTCATAATTGTAATAATAAATTAACATGTTTACCATCTTCAAGCATGTTCTCATGATAGTGCATGATTCAACTCTAAATTTCTATTCTAAACATTTTAGGGAAGAGCTGTTTCAATAGTGCAAAATGGAAAAGTATTGGTCTCTACTGGGATGGCATGAAATATTCTTAACAAATGTACATGGCCCCTGACTTCATGGAGCTTAAAGTCTGGAGGTTGGTATAGACAAGTGCACCCACAACTATTGTTGTTCAGTGACCAGGTCGTGTCTAACTCTTCATGACCCCATGGACTGCAGCACACCAGGCTTCCCTGTCCCTCACCATCTCCCAGAGTTTGCCTAAGTTAATCTCCATTGAATTGGTGATGCCATTCAACCATCTCATCCTCTGTCACCCTCTTCTTCTGTCTTCAAACTTTCCCAGCATCAGTCTGTTTTCCAATGAGTTGGGTCTTTTCCAATGAATCAGCTCTTTGCATCAGGTGGTTGAAGGATTGGAGCTTTAGCATCAGTCCTTCCAAAGAGTATTCAGGGTTGATTTCCTTTAAGACTGACTACTTTGATCTTTTTTCTGTCCAAGGGACTCTCAAGAATCTTCTCCAGCACCACAGTTCAAAAGCATCAATTCTTTGGCACTTTGCTATATTGTCCAGCTCGCACATCCATACATGACTACCGGAGAGACCATTGCCTTGACTATACAGATCTTTGTCAGCAAAGTGGCATCTTTGCCTTTTAACACACAGGCTAGGTTTGTCATAGCTTTCCTGCCAATAAGCAATTGTCTTCTAATTTCATGGCTGCAGTCATTACCATCCACAGTGATTTAAGAGCCCAAGAAGAGGAAAAATGTCACTGCTTCCACATTTCCCCTTCTACTTGCCATGAAGGGATGGGACCAGATGCAACTTAAATACAGTATAAGAAATGCTGTAATGGGGACATTCTTGTGGGCAATAATATATGGAAAGGGCACCTTAACTAGGATAGTGACTTAGAGAAGACTTCTCGGAAGTATTTTTAAAGTCAGGCTTGAACTAATTGTAGGGTAA
Source organism: Cervus canadensis (assembly GCF_019320065.1). NCBI lineage: Eukaryota > Metazoa > Chordata > Mammalia > Artiodactyla > Cervidae > Cervus > Cervus canadensis. Next base: position 73,511,383 of record NC_057392.1, read on the forward strand.
AGAATGCAAGCTTCCAAAGTACCTTTTGTGGTTTTTTGGTTTCCCAGATCTTTCATTGTACCAACTCTCCACTTCCCTATTACTTGAGGAAGAACTGTTCTCAAAATGTCAATGTTCTAGATTTAACCTTTCCTAGTGTCTTATTCTTCACCATCTAAGCCAGTGTCTTATTCATGGCTCTTTTGGTTAAAAGTATCAGAATTCCCTCATCTATTCTAAACCTATTCTAAGACTTGGGGCATCCAAGTTTATGCCCCAAATAGTAATGCTGAAGAAGCTGAAGTTGAATGGTTCTATAAAGACCTACAAGAACTTCCAGAGCTAACACCCAAAAAAGATGTTCTTTTCATTACAGGGGACTGGGAGGCAAAAGTAGGAGGTCAAGAAACACCTGGAGTCACAGGCAGATTTGGCCTTGGAGTACGGAATGAAGCGGGGCAAAGGCTAATAGAGTTTTGCCAAGAGAATGCACTGGTCATAGCAAACACCCTCTTCCAACAACACAAGAGAAGACTCTACACATGGACATCACCAGATGGTCAACACTGAAATCACATTGATTATATTCTTTGCGGCCAAAGATGGAGAAGCTCTATACAGTCAGCAAAAACAAGACCGGGAGCTGACTGTGGCTCAGATCATGAACTCCTTATTGCCAAATTCGGACTTAAATTGAAGAAAGTAGGGAAAACCACTAGACCATTCAGGTGTGACCTAAATCAAATCCCTTACGAGTATACAGTGGAAATGAGAAACAGATTCAAGGGCTTAAATCTGATAGAGTGCCTGAAGACTATGGATAGAGGTTCGTGACATTGTATAGGAGGCAAGGATCAAGACCATCCCCAAGGAAAAGAAATGCAAAAAGGCAAAATGGTTGTCTGAGGAGGCCTTACAAAGAGCTAAGAAAAGAAGAGAAGTGAAAGATAAAGGAGAAAAGGAAAGATATACCCATTTGAATGCAGAGTTCCAAAAAATAGCAAGGAGAGATAAGAAAGCCTTCCTCAGTGACCAGTGCAAAGAAATAGAGGAAAACAATAGCATGAAAAAGACTAGAGAGCTCTTCAAGAAAATTAGAGATACCAAGGGAACATTTCATGCAAAGATGGGCACAATAAAGGACAGAAAGGTATGGACCTAACAGGAGCAGAAGATATTAAGTAGTGGTGGCAAGAATACACAGAAGAACTATACAGAAAAGATCTTCATGACCCAGATAATCACGACGGTGTGATCACTCACCTAGAGCCAGACATTCTGGAATGTGAAGTCAAGTGGGCCTTAGGAAGCATCACTATGAACAAAGCTCATGGAGGTGATGGAATTCCAGTGGAGCTATGGTAAATCCTGAAAGATGATGCTATGAAAGTGCTGCACTCAATATGCCAGCAAATTTGAAAAACTCAGCAGTGGCCACAGGACTGGAAGAGGTCAGTTTTCATTCTAATCACAAAGAAAGGCAATGCCAAAGAAGGTTCAAACTACCGCACAATTGCACTAATCTCACACACTAGTAAACTAATGCTCAAAATTCTCCAACCCAGGCTTCAACAGTATGTGAACCATGAACTTCCAGATGTTCAAGCTGGATTTAGAAAAGGCAGAGGAATCAGAGATCAAATTGCCAACATCTGCTGGATCATCAAAAAAGCAAGACAGTACAAGGAAAACACCTATTCTGCTTTATTGACTATGCCAAAGCCTTTGACTGTGTGGATCACAACAAACTGTGGAAAAGTCTTCAAGAGATGGGGATACCAGACCACCTGACCTACCTCTTGAGAAATCTGTATGCAGGTCAGTAGGCAACAGTTAGAACTGGACTTGGAACAACAGACTGGTTCCAAATAGGGAAAGGAGTATGTCAAGGCTGCATATTGTCACTCTGCTTATTTAATGTATGTGCAGAGTACATCATAAGAAATGCTGAGCTGGATGAAGCACAAGCTGGAATCAAGATTGCTGGGAGAAATATCAATAACCTCAGATATGCAGATGATACCACCCTTATGGCACAAAGTGAAGAAGAACTAAAGAGTCTCTTGATGAAAGTGAAACAGGAGAGTATAAAAGTTGGCTTAAAGCTCAACATTCAGAAAACTAAGATCATGGCATCTGATCCCATCACTTCATGGCAAATAGTTGGGGAAACAGTGAGAGACTTTATTTTGGGGGGACTCTAAAATCACTACAAATGGTGACTGCAGCCATGAATTTAAAAGACGTTTGCTCCTTAGAAGAAAAGTTATGACCAACCTAGACAGCCTATTAAAAAGCAGAGACATTACTTTGCCAAGAAAGGTCCGCCTTGTCAAAGCTATGGTTTTTCCAGTAGTTGTGTGTGGATTTGAGAGTTGGACTATAGAGACAGTTGAGCACCGAAGATTTGATGCTTTTGAACTGTGGTGTTGGAGAAGACTCTTGAGAGTCCCTTGGACTCCAAGGAGATCCAATCAATCTATCCCAAAGGAAATCAGTCCTGAATATTCATTGGAAGACTGATACTGAAGCTGAAACTCCAATACTTTGGCCACCTGATTCGAAGAACTGACTAATTAGAAGAGACCCAGATTCTGTGAAAGATTGAAGGCAGGAGGAGAAGAGGATGACAGAGGATGAGATGGTTGGATGGCACCACGGACTCAATGGACATGAGCTAGAGTAAACGCTGGAGTTGGTGATGGACAGGGAGGCCTGGCGTGTTGCAGTTCATGGGGTGGCAAAGAGTTGGACACGACTGAGCAACTGAACTGAACTGATTCTAAGCCAAGAAGAGAATGTGTGGGAAAGATAACAATTAAACACAGAAATGCAGAGGTAGGGGGAAAACTTCAGATTTTCAAAGTAGAGAAAAGAAAACCAGCAGGAACATAGTGTTAGCATTTTTCTCCCTGACTGCCTGCTCCCCCCTCTCTTTCTCTCATCACTGGACTGATTCTCACTGCTTGATGTACATGTACATAGTTAAATAAATAATACATTCAGAACCTATGTTTACATGTCCACATTTCCGATCATCCATAGAAATAAATGACACGTTTCTCAGTCTCCCTGAGAAATTTTGAGAAAAAGAGATTATGAGTGACCTAGGTTGAGTCAGGTGCCCATTCCTTCTCTCTGAAAATATATTTCAGCCAATAGGGTGAGGTCACAGACTAGACAGGATGTCCCAGGCTCACCCTAAAGGCAGGAGAGCACATCTGAAAGATGCTGTCAAGTGGCACATACTTCAAAGGTGTCTATCACATCTACCTCGTCAGGAACATCACTCTCTGTTCTTCCATGACCTTTTTCTATCTTGTAACCATTTCAAGATGAACAAATCTAGGAACATCTCTTTTCACTCTTAATGAGCAATCCATCTCTACCTCAAATTCCATTGCCAACTCTTGAACAAGTTTTATCTTGCCCTCACCTTCTCTAACAGTTCTCAAGTTGGAAAAACAAAACAAAACACAGCAAAACTGTATTTGTTATCACAGAATACTTTTTTTTTTCTTATCCTAAAACTCCCCCCTCCCTGATTGTCCAGGCACTGTATTATGATGGTTCTGCTTTCCCTCCTTCCTCTATTCCCTCATCTTTTCTCTACTGCTCTAATATAGGCAGGACTTAAAGCCTGGTCCTTGGCCCCATGTTCTTTTCCCATGAGGAAAAAAAAGCCATCTAATCCAATGTTTTTAATTACCTAAATCTATGTATCTCAGCCCATGATTCCATCATCCTCCTGGTCCTGGAATTTAAATCTTATCATTACCTTTATCTCATTAGTTCCTCCAAGCCAGTCATTCACTAACCCTGCTGATCCTTTCTCTGAAATGGCTTTTAGATGTTTTTCAATCCACATCAAGCACCTCAGTATAGATTTCTCATTATTGCACACCTGGATAACTGAAAGAGTCATCTTTTTGGTCTTTATGCTTTCATTTCTGTTATTTTAACTCTTAAAATAATGCTCTTAGCCAGTGTTATATCTACCTGTTTCTTTGGCCCAAGAATCCAAAACAACTTAATGTATATCAAAATAAAGCCAAACTCCAAAGAAAGCCTTGAAGCTGTGTATTACCTGTGTCACCCCATCATTTGATCTGCCCCAAACTGATCCCTCCTACCCCAGCAAGATCAGATTCTAAATGTGTCTATCAATACACACCCTGTTCTTTCCTATGCCTGCTGCTTAGAGGCTAACTCTGTCTAACCGTAACATCTTTTAAATTTCCTTCATCAATACAGATCATTATTTTTTTTTCCAAGAACTAGCTTATTTTACCCTACACTGATCATCCCCTAAGCACCCCCTACATAATGTTCCTCATGCCGTGTTGTTCATATCCTGTTGTACAGAACGCTTAAATGTTTTTGTGCTTACTTGCTAAGTTGTATTCGACTCTTGCAACCCCATGAACTGTAGCCTGCCAGATTCCTCTGTTCATGGGATGTTCCAGCCAACAGTGCTGTAGTGGTTTAAATTTCCTTCTCCATGGGATCTTCCTGACCCAGGGATCAAACCTGCATCTCCCATGTCCCCTGCATTGCAGGTGGATTTTTTAGCTGCTGAACCATCTTCTTCCTCAATTAACTGAAAAACCATAAGTAAAAAAGGCATGATGCTTTGCATAGAGTCAGACATGCGATAGACAAGTGGTTGTAAACAGACAGCCTGTAGACTTAAATGGTCCTACGGAGATCCCATATATGGTATAGTTTTAAAAAGCTATAATTAGTTTTAAACATTTAAATATCCAGATCACTTTGATTTGAAACATCACTTTGAAGCTTATTTTAAAATGGAAATACATTCCATGTTGGACAGAATAATTGCCACCTTACCAATTTGCTATTGTTTAGTCACTCAGTAATGTCTGACTCTTTTGTGACCCCATGGACTATAGCCCACCAGGCTTCCCTGTCTGTGGGATTTTCCAGGCAAGAATACTGGAATGGGTTACCATTATCTCCTCCAGGGGATCTTCCAAGCCCAGTCTTCTGCAATGACAGATTCTTCACCACTAGCCACCAGGGAAGCCCCGACCCCACAAATATCAATGCCATGATCTCCAGTACCTGTGAATATATTCTATAGAAAGCAGGAATCAAGGAATATGGAATTAAGGTTGTTAATAAACGGATGTTAAAGTAAATTATCTTGGATTATCCAGGTGGACCCAACATAAGCATAAGTGTTCTTTAAATTTGGGAAAGAAAAGAAAAAGAATCAGGGTCAGAGTGGTACAGGGTGACAACGGCTTGACTGGCCACTGGTGACTTTGTGGACGGAAGGCAGCCAGGACCCAAGAAATGCAGGCAGCATACATCAGACAGAAAAGGCAAGGAAAAAACTCTCCCCCAGAGCCTCCATATCACTGCCAACACCTTGACTTTAGCTCAGTGAGACCCAATTCAGACTTCTCATATCTAGAACTGTAAGAAAATAAATTCGTGTTCAAGTCACCAAGTTTGTGGCAATTTGTTACAGCAGCAATAGGGAACTGATACTTATGCACACACGATACCCCTGCCGCTACACCAATTCCCCACAATTATTTCTTCTTCCTACTGTTGATATCATAAGCATTTGATTTCATGACACCTAAAACAGCCATTCAATGACTAGATGACCAAAAGAGATATTAATATTATTAGATCTAATATTAAAGGCAAAGGTTGTAATTTTTAAAAATAAAAGGTAATGGGAAAATGTGTTCACAGTTGAATAAAATTTGTGGAATATTATATCTTCAAAACATAGCCCATAAAATTGTAAGTTTAAGGTATGGTTGTAGCTTTATGTGATAATATTATTGCTGAGTAGAAATATTTTGATGGACTACAGCAGGACTTCATTAGGGCTGGATAATTTTATTAAAGCACAATGTACAAGCATTATATGCTAGAGCAAATTTCAGACAGAATTTCCAAAGCATCATAAACTTGAAACTGAAAAGAAAGTTGAGCATCACCACGGTTATCCACAGACAATTGAGCTAATTAAGCATGTGTTCCTCATCCTGTTATTTAAGAACATCTGATAGCAAGTGTTCTGCAAAATGAACAACTCCATATGTCAAATACTATCCATTTCTCTGTGCTTTACAAGTCTGAAAAGATATTATGCAGTACTCTTTCCCAGACCCAATTCAGATGTTTAAAGCTTTTTATGATCATAGAATTGCTTTGTTTTATAGAGTAGGGTGAAAGTCTTAGAGAATATTTTGTGTTGTGATTGGTGAAATGATTATTTCAGAATTATTGCGACTTGAAAACAGGTAAAATAAATCTAGGCTGCAATGATTTTAAAACAAAACAGACTCAAAGATGTAAGATAGAAAACCAGTAAGTCTCTGCTTTTACAAGCTGAATTTAACTGTGGTATCACTGTGACCCCAGAAAAAGCTTTCACCTCCAAGTCTTAGCTGAAGAGATGTTCCACCAGAGACTTCACCAGGTACAGATACTGCCCTACCACTGAATTTTTTAGATAAAGACTCGGGTAACAAACCATTCAGACTCTTCTGAATTGTTTAAAGGCAAATTACATGTCATAGAGAGTACTGTTTTATACAACACTTCAGAGGATGTAATTTCATAAAGTTGTTTTAGCATTTCCTTTCCCCTACAAAAATTATTCTTTTGAAAAGTTAGACATGACTTCTTTTTTCGACGTAAGAATTTTTGTTGTCATTGTTCAGTCAGTAAGTCATGTCCAACACTTTGTGACCCCATGGACTGCAGCACTTCAGGCTTCCCTGTCCTTCACGATCTCCCGGAGTTGGCTCAAATCCATGTCCACTGAGTATATCTAAACATCTCATCCTCTGCTGCCCACTCTTCCTTTTGCCTTCAGTCTTTCCCAGCATGAGGGTCTTTTCCAATGAGTCAGCTCTTCACATCAGATGGCCACAGGGACTCTCAAAGAGTCTTCTCCAGCACCACAATTTGAAAGTATCAATTCTTCAAAGTTCAGTCTTCTTTATGGTCCAACACTCACATCCATACACAACTACTGGAAAAACCATAGCTTTGACTGTATGGACCTTGGTTAGCAAAGTGATGTCTCTGCTTTTTAACACACTGTCTAGGTTTAATACGCTGTAAGGATGATGGAAGTCAAATAGATTTCACAATGATGAAATTCCAACCTAACTTCCTTACTCAACAGTTCAGTCTTTAATTGTCACCGACTTGTTATTCTGCTTTGATCTCTCCCTTAGAATGGCTGCCAATCAACCTGCCGGATATGAGGTTTCTAGGATGAAAATTCAACTTGTTCTCAAGCTGAAAGTATCTCTGCACTTGTGAACTTATCAAAGTCAAATATGAACCCAAACAAATGATAGAAATTTAAAAAATTGCTGTTCCATGGCCATTTGGTACTAAATTGAATAAATTAGCCCAAGACCTGTTCTTGGAGTTCTGTGAAAGAATAGCTGCTTGAGTTTTTTCTCCCCGCTGTGAATTCACTCTCTAAAATGGCTACTTTTGAAGCCATTAGCCTTTTCAATAATTAAATTTGAATCACCAAGGGAGACTCCAAATTCAAGTATAGAGCTAATATTCATTGAATCACTGCTTTCTGGCAAGCATTTCCCTAGGCACCTTAAAAATGCTTTTTATTTAACAACTTTAATAGTTATTTATTATTATTTTCTCCAATTTTCAGATTAGAAGCTCAAAGTGCAAAGAAGTCACACAATCCAACGAAGTGAACAGAAAGCCATCCTGACTCCTTGTTCTTTCCATCACCTCCAGCCCAACTCCCAGACTACCCATTTTTAAACTGCGGTGCTGTGAGCACCTCAGCCAATTCCCCTGCAAGCTGAAGTTGTCTTTGCTTGCATGATATTGTTGGTTCATGAAACAATTTTTATTATAAATATTTTGTATTACAAATCTTTTAAAACAGTTTTACACACAATAACGTACTCTAATTTATCACCTCTAAAGAACTGCCACCTGATTTTGTTTCCAGGATGTGAAGCAACTGTGGATTCAATTATTTTTGACTTTAGACATTGATACTGTTTCTACATTTCTTTCACAATTACATGTTCTTGGTCAATATATGTTTCTCCTTTAAAAGCATTTTATTTGCAAAGGGGCTTCTGGAAGGCTCAATTCTTAGGAAAAGTGTAATAGTACAGCTGGGTAATTAATTAGAAATATACTGTAATCAGCCTTTCCTGCTTTCTAATTTCTTCTTGCTTACAAGCATGATTTCTTTGACATATACATACCCTTTTTAAAAGTTATTTGTTTATAATTTTCTCATAACTTTATTATAATTTCTTATAATTCATACTTGTTGAAGGTAATGAGGAAAGCAAGGAAGGAAATGTCAAATCTCATCACCAAAAACTTACTGTTACTATTATCTGCATATTGTAGTTGTCTCTTTTCTTTCACATAAATATTTTTTTAAAGGATCAAAAAATATTGTATGGTCTTTTACTCTTTGTTTTCATGTAACTTATCAGGGATAGTATTCCATGTAATTAAATATTACCCGCAATGACCATTTTAATGCTCTCTTGGTATCCCAGTGTTTGAATATAGCCATAGGTCAATTAACCTGCTATGGTTGAAGATAAAAGTTGTTACCAAGTTTTAGCCATTCATTATAAAATGAAATCGCTGGGGAAAAGTGTAACGCTTCCTATGAAGGCTTCGCCCCCTAGCAGCACTCAGGAGAAAACAATATCCCACAGCCCAACAAAGACTGGGAATTGTATTTACTTAAAATACCTGTCAATGTGATCATCCAAACAATAGTTTATTTAATTCACTGGTCCCCACACATTCCCCCTCTCCTCATTTATCTTGTCCACTCTGATCTACACCTCAGAGCAACAAAAGTGATTTGCAGTGAACCGCTACCAAAATACATTTTAGCAGCCCTTCCTGGACTTCAAAGTAGAGTGATAATGGGGCTAGCAGGCCTGCTGACTCAATGAGGTGGAGGGATTAAAAGAAAAACAGCACTTAGAAAAACAGATACTTTCGGGGAGAAGGAGGCACATATGACTAAGTGCACACCATCAGTCAGCTCACTCTCCTTTCTTTCCCGGAGCAGAGCTTTTACTGAATTGACAAAGAGGGCATGAGGTTCATAAATAGACTCTCTAACAGCACTTTCCCAGCACTTCAGTTCAATTATCATGAATTAACTTTAAAAACAGCATTAACTTTTCAGCATATACAATGTGCCCAAGAAAAACAACATACTTAGAAGTCCAATCTCTATTATTAAACTTTTTCCCCTTTTGTTAAAACCAGTAAGTAGTCTTTGAGAAAAGGACTTCTCACTCCACTGATGGGATGTCACTTGTTTTTAAAACTATGACTAAGACTATCTCTGGTTTGAGATGGCTGGTCGATTGGACAGCACAGATTTCAAGGGAAAAGTATAGTCCATTTCTGGGCAAAAAAGTAGATTAAAATAAGTGAAAGAAAAAATCAGTTCCCTGGCCACACCACCTTGATGCTCTGATCCTCAAGTCTACTGGCTTGAATCTTACTAGCTCACCTGAAAATGATGAGCGATTAATTTATAATCCACAATAATAATGTGACAATTACACTCTGTATATTTCTGGAGTCAGACAAATTGTGCAATTCATTCACAGGCCCTCTTCTTGTCATCGATGTACTTCAGAAAAAAATGTGTAATTATGCCAACTCTCCAATTAGAAAGAATCATAGCAGAATCAATTGAGAGGCTTTTTTCAAATTACACATCTTTGTAGCTTTCACTATTTTACCCAGATATATTAGCATCATCCAGGAATGCTAGCATATGCCTCTGTTAGTAATATGATAGGAAGTGGTACCTCTATGCTCTGGTGAAACAGACAAGGATGGCTCTCACAGTATCAGAGCAAACAAACTGAATTGTTTCATGGGTCATTCCAGCCAGATTTTAGAAAGAGGTAATGCCAATAAATACTTACTGGATGCTTCTTATATGCTAGAAATGAAGTCAGGTTGTATTTAATTTATCCCTAACTATCCTATGGTGGTATCACTGACTTCACTTCAAATATGAGGATGGAGGATAGCGTTTCACAATATTCCTAAGGATAAATGGTTATCAAGTAGCAAGACCGCATCCACCAACTCCAAATCGAGTATCAAATCACTTTTATGCTACAGAGACTTTTCTATTTGCCACATATATTCACTAGAGAGGATTCTCTTCCCAAATTGAAAGTAAATTATTTCATTTTCTATATTATCAATCAACCAGAACACTTATTTTAACATTACCTCAAGAGGAAAGAAGAATCTTATATTGGTGATATTTTAGTTAAAAACTGAGGATATCATCATCTTTTTTCCTGAGGTGTAGAAAATATCTCTATTTCCTATAATTCCTTAAAGTCCATCAGCAACATATGTGCAAAGTTCTCTTTTTTAGGTTACAATACATCTGCAGATTCAAATCTCATACATATTTAATCGATTCTTATTAACTATCTTTTTCAGTTCAGTTCAGTCACTCAGTCGTGTCTGACTCTTTGCGACCCCATGAATCGCAGCACACCAGGCCTCCAGGTCCATCACCAACTCCTGGAGTTTACTCAAACTCATGCCCATCGAGTCGGTGATACCATCCAGCCATCTCATCCTCTGTCGTCCCCTTCTCCTCCTGCCCCGAATCCCTCCCAGCATCAGGGTCTTTTCCAATGAGTCAACTGTTCACATGAGGTGGCCAAAGTATTGGAGTTTCAGCATCAGTCCTTCCAATGAACACCCAGGACTGATCTCCTAACAGGTGACAATTTTTAACTCAGTCTATTAATTCTATAGCCATATCTTCAGTGCTCAAACATACTGAAATTTCCAGGAAATCTGTTTGCAAAAATGTTTATCTTTAATCTGGTGTTCTCTTTTGTATTAGAAAATGCAAAGTTTATTTAAAACAAAAACAAAAACCTTTATCTAGAACTTGTATTCTGTCCAGTCAAGAAGAACATTGTAAAGTTAGGAAATGACAGTCTGAGAAATAGAAATCAATCTCCATGCTGGACCAAACTGCCTCTGCAATACTTAGCCAACAACTTAGGGATGACAGCAGCAGAGTTTTATAAAGAGGAAGAGTATAATAATGAGTATGTACAATTTTATTTTACATAAATAAAAATTTATTGATGTCATTAGTTTAGAAGGAGTCAAAATTTATTTCTTAACTACCTCTATTTTATTCATTTTGGTAATTTATTGCATGCCAGTTAGGGAAAGAGATCCCAAGTATTTGTGTTTAGGACACTCTAGCAGCATGCATTAGATAATTTAGATTCTGGTGAACAGGACATGTTAGAAGCTCTTTACCTTTTAAAATGAAAGACTTTCCCTCAGAAGCACATCTTAGTACAGCAGTGATTTTTTATTGTAATTATTATTACTAAGAACATCTCTTAGTAGTCCTGGGGAATCATCCGTCCTACTAATGAGCAGGACAGGACTCAACTATTATATTTGCTATTTTGTAAGTCCCTGAGCTCAGTAAAGTGACTATAGGAAGCTTTCAAACTTTGTTACAAAAAAAGAGCATGGTTAAAGTTTGCTATAATAAATTTTGATATGAATGTGCCAGCAAAAGCAAGATGAATATGCATATATCCTCATGAACCCAATGACTACAGTAGCATGCTAAAAACTACTTTATGTAATTATTGAATTTTACTAAACTCTCTCAGGATGCACTCAAATTTCCCTCTCTTGTGAGAAGATACAAGGCTTATGATTTTTAATTCCCCTCAATTCTTGCTCTATTATATTCATCAGGTTCACTGACAGCCTCATCCACTGGTTTTCAGACATGCCCATACTTGTAAGATCCCAGTTTGGGCACAATATTCTTCAAACTGAGTTTCCCGCTTTCCATTTTTGACCTTTAAAACATTTTTTTTTTCATTCACTACATTTTTTTCCTACATCTTCAGAGTAAGGATAGTATCTTGGATCTAGAAATTCTCCACTTGGAGACTCTTTGCATTAAATTTGTGTGTATAGTTGAGGTACAACACAACACACTCGACTACCTTCACAAAGGAAAAGTCTCTCCTCAATTGCAGTAGTTACACATGAGGAAAATCAGATATGGATGATAAAAGATCATTTGTTACCCGAAGATCCCTTTCGAGTGCAGTGAAGTCAAAAGTTTAATATCATTAAAGGCTACCCTCTCTGATCCACCCAAGTTAACACTTCCACCAACATTCACCCGCACTTTATAATTTACACAGAGTACATAACGTGTCAGACCTTGCTGATCTCAGTAGGTTAAATGGCCTCTGGTTGCAGCAAGTGTACTCTACTCATTTTAAGAATCATAGTTCTTAATAGCTGCCCCAAAATTATTGGTTTGAATCTACTTGAACTACTTTTGCCAGATATTTTCTCATAAAAATTAACGGAAAAAAATGCATGACTTTCACCTAATGAGCGAGCTCATGGGAAGATGACATGTCAACAGCTTTATTACTTTCAGGAAAAGTTGGGAAAGGCTTTAAAAAGGCAAAAAGACTGCTGAATGCCCTGTTTGGTGCATCTTTCTTGGTAACTTCTACCTTTCATTGTTCTGGAGATATTTGATAACCCTGTAAATTACTGAAAATATTGCAGTTCATTCCTCTCTGTAGAAATGCAAATGAAAAATGAGACCTGTGAAATGCAATTCATTATTGCCTCATGGACAGAGCACTTTTGCATCTTCTTGTACATTCATTTTTGCTTTCTTTATTGCTCAGATATATGTTTCTGTAAATTCTCCTTTGATCTAGTTGTAGCTTCTTATTGGTTTACTCACTGAGTCAAATAAAATCTCTGACATATGCTCAGTTTATCTTTGTATAAGAACTGTGATTTTATCTTTTTAAAAAGTTATACTTTAACAATACACTTCGAGTTTTTCTCTAGCCAGATCATTCAAGTATCTTCATAAACTTAAGAGGTTATCTTTTTTTTTTTTTATTTTAGACTTTGTGTGATAATCCAGTTGTTACTTTATTCCATTAGTCAACTTGTTCCCATGACTTAAGAGGTTATCTTGAGGCTTCCTCAGTGGCTCAGGGGTAAAGAATCCACCTGCAATGCAGGAGACATGGGTTAGATTCTTGAGTCAGGAAGATTCCCTGGAGAAGGGAATGGCAACCCACTCTAGTATTTCTGCCGGGGACATCCCATGAACAAGGAAGCCTGGTGGGCTGCAGTCCATGGAGTCAGAAAAAAAGAGTCAGACATGTCTTAGCAACTAAGCAACAACAACAGGTTATCTTAGAGACTTACTCACTTTTTCAGAGACATATTTTCTGACACTTAGCTCTTAACAGGACCAGGATATGATAATATATATTAAGAAAATAAATTTAGAAAATAATGAAATAAAGTATCTTTAAAATGTATCCTTTAAGCTACAAAAGAGAGCTTGGAAATCAGTATTTTAAAAATCAAAATCACAAACATGAGAGGAAAAGATTTACTGCTACTCATGCTTGCTGGAGGGACATTTGCCAGCTTTACCTCTCCTATAACACCAAACAGATTTGGATATTATTTTCTCCTTATTGCCTTTCTCCAAATCAAAAAGTATATTTCTAAGTTTTTCCTTTAGACATTGACCTTAGTGAGGAAAATCAGAATTCTTCAGCATCCAACACCAACGGTCTAGCTGTGAAAATTGCATACTGAGAAAATCTGCATAATAGGGAATGGATCTGTTTTTTAGAAACCTTCTGTATAAGAAAACGCTAATCATGAAACTCTTAACCCATTCCCCAAACAAATATGCTGACGATGATTCTGGCAAATTTCCAAAAGAGGAAATTAATACTTTGTTCATCGCTGCTTGAAGTAGTCTCTCCTTGGAGCAGTTAACGTGATCTAACAGAGGTGATGGAGCTGATGTGTGTGTGTGTTTAAGGTACTTATGCAACTGTTCCCTCAGGTCCAGTTTCACCCATGCTAGAAATAAATCCATCATTGAAAATTTATTTAAAATTGGAATATACTTTGCAACTTTATAAAGCACACACAGCACAGCAAAGGTGCTGCACAAAACTTCTTCCAACTTGCTTCATTAAGCCAGTAAATCACAGTGGTCCTTCAGGAGATATAGAACTTTATTGGACACAGCCAGTAAGACTGAAGACAAGAGGGACTTAGAAGGGTGCCGAAAGTGTTGGCATATTTTCACTCTGAAAATATCTATTAAAAGTTTTCAAATTCATGTAAAAACTTTAGCACAGACACATAAATATTAAACCACAGAGCTGTTTCTATATTTTATTACTTATTTCATCAAAAGGAGTTTTTGAAGGTCTCTATCTAATCTCCAGACAATGAAATTACCACAATTAATCTTTACAATAAGAAATGGTTTTAACGTATACTTGTGAATAGCCTTGGGAACCATAATTTAAAAATAAATTTGATGAATGATGAGGCTTTTCAGAAACCACTCATTAGAGCCAAACACTAGGGTTACCCGCTTCACTGTTGAACATGAGATATTAGACTAGAAACAGGAAAAACAGTAACTCTGAAGGAGAAATGGTGAGTCATAAAATGTTAGATATATAATTTCATTTCTACATATCATTTCTAAGCAGAAGAAGAGAATGTTGTCTTTCACCAGGAGGTGGAAAAGGTGTCTCTATGCTTCACGCTGTTTAGATGGACAGTCTCTCTGAACACTAAGTCATGAAGCCTTTCAGAGGCAGTCAACTTCATTAGGCAAAACTTAGAGAAGGCAGTAATGACTCAAGCCATGAATGCATCAGGCTTCATTTTCTGGGATTATAAACTTTAATTAACAGAAACTATCCAGCAGAAATGATAGCTACCTAACACATAAGAATGTACCTAGGGAAAAAAAAATCCAAGACAACAAACTTACTCCTTTTGCTAACTCTCTATGCAGAGATAATCATAAATTGCAGACAAGGATTATAGTTTTTGGACTCATCTATTTATTCTGTAAGAAGTGGAGTTGTCCTTGGCTAATTAGCATAGGCAAATTCAATATTGAAATACAAAGATTATGTGAATTTCAATGGAAACAATTTCAATTTGACCTGTTTGCTATTTGCTTGATAGAAAAAAAAATGCAGTTAACCTGTTTAAGTATAATTAAAGGAAAACTCAAATCGTATTCTAAAAGATGGCCTTTGTCTGAGTTCAGGAGCTATGTTTACTGACCTGTACCCCCACACTTAAGGTAGTCTTTCTTTTCTGGCTCATAAGGAGTGACATCAAAGAGCACAGAAGATTTAGAGAAAGAAGAAGACATGAAATTAGCTATTCCTTCTTTGATCTCCTTTCCTGATAATTATCAAGTTACAGGGCACAGTTACTTTGTTCTTATTACAAAGAGAACCATTTATCAAGGTCAGTAAAAAGAATGAATAAGTTACATACTGAAAAAGAAAGTGAGAAAGTGAAATTAAGAAATGATTAAAAAGCTGACATTTCAACTGATGGAAGGAGGTAAGAATCCAAGAGCAACAGTGCTACGTACATTGTTTCAAAATACCTCAAATGAATTGGAGGATCACACTGTCCCAGATGTGATTGTAACCACTGTATTTATAGCATTTATGAAAAAGCTATTTCACTGTAGCTAAAAGATACCCATTTGAATTTAATCTCAACATCCAAAACTATGTGGATTATATACATTCCATAACATTTAGCAAAGAAACATCACATTAGTAAAAGAAATGAAAATTGAAATAAAGTATCTCCAAAGAGTTTTTTATGAGTTCAGAAAAAGGGATGATAAAGATTTTTTCATCAAATCTATATTAAGAAATTGTGCTTTCAAAAATGTATAGTGGTTTTCATAAAATCTAAGAAATCATATAATTCAGACTAATTTAAAGGATAGACAGTTAATTCAACAATGTTTTTAGTCCTAGATAGTGAAAATTTATTACATTACTTGGAGATATGTTTTAACTCACATAAATCATCTAAAACTACTTAACTGACCTCCTGGCATTTTCAATCACAAGATTCCATTAATAAGCTCAATTTAAGTATTTTTGCACTTAAAATTGAATTAAAGTTTCTTGCCACCTTTCACCACAATCAAAGGGAACTGGGTTTGAAATAAACTCAATTTGAATTCTGCTGGCGTATACAATTAATTGGCTGAAGAATTAGAGCTTAGATGGTTACTTAAACTCAGTACATAAAATGGTATCACAAACAATAACATAATATAATAATCTCATTAATACTGGAAACTTGTGATGACCTCAGAGCCCATGCCATAGAATTATCCATGCTGCTGCTGCTGCTAAGTCGCTTCAGTCGTGTCCAACTCTGCGACCCCATAGACGGCATCCTACCAGGCTTCCCCGTCCCTGGGATTCTCCAGGCAAGAACATTGGAGTGGGTTGCCATTTCCTTCTCCAATGCATGAAAGTGAAAAGTGGAAGTGAAGTCGCTCAGTCATATCCAACTCCTAGCGACCCCATGGACTGCAGCCTACTAGGCTCCTCCATCCGTGGGATTTTCCAGGCAAGAGTACTGGAGTGGGGTGCCATTGCCTTCTCTGGAATTATCCATGAGTTTGTACTTTAAAATAGTACACTTGACAGTTCAAGTAATTAACTTCATTTGGATAAAGCTCTTCTCCATCATCAAAACATATATACACACCAAAATTAACAGAGAGTTAATCATCTTCTAAGCTAATAGGGGGAGAGATCTTATCATGCTTGCTACTTTCTAGAATTTTTCAACTCTTTTCTTAACTGCTACAAATTCTGACAGATATAATTCTTACAGATATAATCATAACTTTACAAATAGAAGCATGCGGTTTTCTTCAGAATTAGAAATTTTTATTAAAATTAAAACTATCAAATTATTGGTGTTCAAGTCATTAATAAGTTAATCGGGCAAATAACTATTAAATATTTACAGCAGTGAAAAGTACATTCCAACATAGACTTCTTAAAATTATTTTTTCCTAATACTTGTTCAACACAGGACATTTTAAGAAGTATAATCACATTGTTGTTCAGTCACTAAGTCACGTCCAACTCTTTGTGACCCTACAGACAGCAGCACACCAGGCTCCCCTCTCCTTCACTATCTTCCAAAATTTTTTCTAATTCACGTCCATTGAGTCAGTGATGCTATTTAACCAACTCATTCTCTGCTGCTCCCTTCTACTTTTCCCTTCAATCTTTCCCAGCATCAGGCCCTTTTCCAATGAGTGAGTTCTTAGCATCAGGTGGCCAAAGTATAGGAGCTTCAGCTTCAGCATCAGTCCTTCCAATGAATATTCAGGGTTGATCTCCTTTAGGATGGACTGATTTGATCTCCTTGCTGTCCAAGAGACTCTCAAGAGTCTTCTCCAGCACTACAATGCAAAAGCATCAGTTCCTCAGCACTCAGTCTTCTTTACGGTCCTACTCTCACATCCATACATGACTACAGGAAAAACCATAGTTTTGACTATACAGACCTTCACTGGCAAAGTGATGTTTCCACTTTCTAATATGCTGTCTAGTGTCTCAGACTGTAAAGAATCTGCCTGCAATGCAGGAGACCTGGGTTTGATCCCTGAGGCGGGAAGATCCTCTGGACATGGGAATGGCTACCAACTCCAGCATTCATGCCTGGAGAATCCCCATGGACAGAGGAGTCTGGTGGGTTACAATCCATGGGGTCACAAGAGTCAGACATGACTGAGAGACTAACACTTTCTACTTTCACTGGTTTGTCATCACTTTCCTTCCTAGATATAATCACAGTACACAAGTGACCAGACTGTAACTTATTTTATTTTGAATAATAAATCAGAAATTGTAGGCAATTCATGAATTCTAGGGTAGGAAAGAGACATTTCCTGTAAGGGAAAACTTAAGGGAATTTTCATTTTGAAAGGGTCTATTTTGCAAGCCTTTTAGTTAATCAGGGATTTGGTTGGTGCCTTTCCATTGCCGTTAGGAAACCTACATCAGATTGAGGGGATGAGGGTTCTTGGTAGAGTTAAAAGTTAGTTCTACTGGCAGGATTGTACCTTTGCAAAGTTAGAAAATATCTTGTCTCCTAAATCCACATTAGGTTTACCCTATGATCAAATTTATCTTTAGGACATAGTGTATTCTCAGGCAAACATGCAGTCACAAAGAAATTGGGAGAGTCAATTCTGGCAGGTAGGATGTGTCTTCCTGATTGGCCCTCCATCACTTCATAGGTGTGGCGCTGGAGAAGACTCTTGAGAGTCTGATGCCTTCACCTACATCTGGAGGCACTGTCCTGTGGGGTGTTAGGAAGAGAAGAGCCCCACTTCAAGACTGGAGCCCCGGTGCTGGCCACAGTAGTCATGAGATGGCAGCAAGCCCCTGAAGAGATCTCACAACATCCATTAAGCAGCAAGGTCAAGCCACAAAGATGTGAACAAAGGCCAGAGAAGGACCTGTTAAAGAGCATGAATAGATCTGATCACAAGAAGCTCTCAGAGATAGTGTAAGGGCTTGCTTGCTGACCAGTTGGTTGATATATACAAATAATATACAATCACATTTTAGGCTGGTGAGGCTGATGCCATATGTAAATGTGTCACATATCTACTTCTAGTTTTGTATTCTGCTTTTGCTTATAACATATGAGCATCTGTATATATCACTAAACTCTCATTGTTCTACTGGTTGTATAATATTCCTCTGTGTGAATACTACAAACTAACCATTTCTACGTATTGAGGATTTAAGTTCTTTTTTATTTGCTATTAAATAATGGAGCTATGCACATCTTTGTATATGAATATTTTTCTGCAGCTGTGAGTTTTCTTACCGGAATCAGAATTATTGATTCTGCCTAAAGAGAGGAGGGATATTATCCCAAGTCTATATCCAGGACAGGAAATATTGATATCCAAGGAGATGAAACAGAAATTTGGCTGTCTGTAACACTGTCTGCCCCTTCAAGGATAACTGCCTTGTTGTGGTAAAGGAGCTGTCATAATTCAATGAAATTATTAGCCATGCCATTCAGGGCCACCCAAGATGGATGTGTCATAGCAGAGAGTTCTGACAAAATGTGGTCCACTGGAGGAGGGAATGGCAAACCATCCCAATATACTTGCCAGATGTTCAAGCTGGGTTTAGAAAAGGAAGAGGAACTAGGGATCAGACTGCCAACAATGGCTGGATTATAGAAAAAGCAAGGGAATTTAAGAAAAACAACCATCTCCATTTCATCGACTACTAAAACCTTTGACTGTGTAGATCATGACAAACTGTGGAAGGCTCTTCGACAGATGAGAATACCAAACCATCTTACCCGTCTCCTGAGAAACCTGTGTGTGGATGAAAAAACAACAGTTGGAACCCTGTATGGAACAAATGATTGGCTCAAGATCAAGAAAGGAGTACGACAAGGATGTCTGTTTAACTTATACACTGAGCACATCATGAGAAATGTCATGCTGGATGAGTGACAAGCTAGAATCAAGATACGCGGGAGAAATATCAACAACCTCAGATATGCGGATGATAACACTCTAATAGCAGAAAGGGAGAAGGGACTAAAGAGCCTCTTGATGAGGGTGAAGGAGGAGAGTTAAAAGAGCCAGTTAAGACTAAATATTAAAAAAAAAAAGCTAAGATCATGGCATCTGGCCCCCATGTACTGCATGGCAAATAGAAGGGGAAAAGGCAGAAGTAGTGACAGATTTCCTCTTGTGCTCCAAAATCAGTGCAGACGGTGACTGCAGACATGAAATCAGAAGAAGACTGCTTCTTGGAAGGAAAGCGATGCAAACCTAGACAGGATGTTGAAAAGCAGAGACATTACTCTGCCAACAAAGGTCCCTACAGTCAAGACTATGGTCTTCCCTGTGGTCATGAACAGTTGTACGAGCTGGACCATAAAGAAGGCAGAGCGCCAAAGAATTGATGCCTTCAAACTGTGGTGCTGGAGAAGATGCCTGAAAGTCCCTTGGACAGCAAGGAGATCAAACCAGTCAACCTTAAGGGAGATCAACCCTGAATATTCACTGAAAAGACTGATGTTGAAGTTGAAGCTCCAGTATTTTGGTCATCTGAGGTGAACAGACGAGTCATTGGAAAAGTCCCTGATGCTAGGAAAGACTGAAGGCTGAAGGAGAAGAGGGTGTCTGACAGTGAGACAGCTGGACGGATCACCAATGCAATGAGCATGAACTTGGACAAACCCTGGGAGATGGTGAGGGACAGGAAGGCCTGGCGTGCTGCAGTCCATGGGGTCACAAAGAGTCAGACACACTGGGTGACTGAACAACAACACTGTCTGAAAGGGGAACTTGGCATTGAAGCAACTTCTTACCCCCTGAGAGCATGGAGCACACCTTATTTCTGTTTCTGCTGCATTGTCCTGAGTTTCCCCTCAGAGCCATTTATTGGATTTCTTGTGACTCTTCTTCCCTCAGATTGGTTTTCCAGTGATTCTAGCCTTCTTGCATGAACCCAAGCTCCATATTAAGACCAACTTTCTTCTCCTTCCATGTAACTGGAATAGTTTCTATATTAGTCAAAATCACACACTAAAAGTAGTAAAGAATCTGCTTGCAATGCAGGAGACCCAGGTTCGATCCCTGGGTCGGGAAGATATCCCAGAGAAGGGAATGGCTTCTTGTCAAGTATTCTTGCCTGGAGAAGTCCAAGGACAAAAAGCCTGGTGGCCTACATTCCATGGGGTTGCAAAGGACTGAACGACTAACACTTTGACAGTAAGTACATTACTGATTTTATATGGGTCCATGACAAGTCCAATCATTTATGTGCAGAGAGGAGTGAGGTCTTATATTTGATAAAGTTGTTCTCACCAACTGTTCTGCCTCATTCTGAGTCTGCTAAAAGGCAAAACTGAGTATCAATTTAAATTGGATAGAATGATTATTGCATTCTGTCTTTGGATATAAAGACATAGTATTTCTCCATTTGTTTGAATCTATGAAAAAGAAATCTACAAATATTTATTGAAAGACACATGCCACATATTACATATAAGGGCAGTAACTGGATTTTTCATACAATTTAGAATAAACACTTTATCATGATTATTGATTATTAGTAGTATATTTTAAAATATAATTATTTTTGTTTTACCATAGTCTTAAATTCCCTTATTCCACTTCTGTGAATTTTCATGATGATTCTGTTAGATTTTATAGGTAAAGAATTATGCTATCCTCATATGATGTTAACCACATAACTCCTTTTCAATAATTGTATCTCCATTCTTGGTCTCTTATTTGAGCTCCAGAACTGGATAACCAACTGATCACTTGAACCTCCACCAGAATATTTATTAAGCATACATCTAGTGTTGTTCCCATTCATGCTCCTCACAGTGCTTTCTTTCTCATTAATGATATCATCATCTATCTAATTGTTTAGGCCCAGCATACAGGTGTTACCCTGTAACTCTTTGATTCCTCATATCTTACTACTAAGCCATCATTCTGACCTCTTAGTTATCCTCCCAAATACATCCCAGTTGAACCACTCTCATCATTTCTAACTATCTTATCTCAAGTCACCATTATTTCTCACCAGAATTACAGTAATAAAGCTTCCCATCTGGCTTCCCTCTTTTCCCATCCTCTTTCCTCCACCCATCCAACAGAGCAGCCAAGGTGATTCTTCTCAGATGTAAACAGATCAAGATACACTCCTGCTTAACATCACCAAATATCACTTGCTAAAAATCAGAATTTTCTACACTCTAGCTAAGGAAAGACTTCTAAGATGACACAAGGAGTGGCAAAACTATGAATTGTGAAGCACTAGACCTGCCCCTTGTAGGAAATGTGTCTGGAGGAAAGAGATTGCTCAGCAAAAAAAGAAAAAAAGGGAGATGGAGCAAATTCTGGCGTCACTTGGTTTCTCTGATCTTGATATTCCTAGTGCCAGGTGTGTGTGTGTTCTCCATCCTATCACTTGATTACGTAGGCTGATACAATCTACACCTCTGCCTGAGTGATTCTGAATTGGGTTTTTCTCACTTGATGGAAACTCAACCATTCCAATCAATGTGTAATACTATAGGATGAACTTTAAAATCAAACACATAAAGCCTTTTCCTTCTCGAGTAAACTCTAACATGTGATAGTTTTTCTTTAAAACAATAGAATCTATTTTGGATAATACATATAAGCAAAATATCTAGATAGTGTATTCATTTCTGGTTCTGCTTCTTGTCCCAGGATCAGGTCCAGCGCTATTCAGGTTTCTGGCACCTACTGACCAGGTGGCATTAAGTGTAGCAGCAGCAGTGAAAGTAGCCAAGGATTGAGGTCATTAACTACAGGTTCTCCAGGACTGGCAGCAGAGACCAACAGCAATATGCAAAAGTGAGACAGAAGCAGGAGGACCAAGGCCTATAACTGACGGGCTTGGAGTTGCAGAATTGGGATGGAATAAAAGGAGACAAGAATGAACCTGTATCAAAGGGCTCAGAAAGTTGATCAGAGGAAATAGATCTAGACTGGGGACTCACAATTTCACCCATAGTAAACAGAAAGGGTAACAATATGTACATCATTAATAAATAGCATTCTGAATAGGGCTTTAACAGAGTTAACAGGTATTCAGAGACACATCCAACATATTTTGTTCTTATAAGTATTAGGAGTATTAAACCCTAAAACTTAATCACTATTAATAAGAGTCCCAGTTCTGGACTTTTAGAATTAGGATGGCATGGCTGATGCAAAACATCTTGGATTATGATTATGGTGTCCTTTGATGTTATACTTGTAGATTAATTCTAGAAGGCTGTTCATCTGATTCTTGGGTTTAAATGACAATAAAAAGAATTTAAGCTAATGATGAAAAAATCTTTTTTGACAGTTTCAGTTATTAAACACTGAAATAAGTTATAAAAGAGATTACTGAATCATTTTCTCTCAAAGCCTAAAAGAAAGCACAGATTCCCATCTCACTGGGATGACTTAATAATAGCAGCTTTTATTGGAGGCAGATGGAGGACTGAGTAACTGCCAAATTCCTTCAAATTTGATGATTCAAGGCCTATACAATTCAAATGAGACTGAATTATATGACAAAGTTCTTCACAGGTACCAGAAGTTTACATCTGAAAGGCACCCTAGAGTACTCAATCACTTCTGTATTTTCATTTCTTCTTTTTTATTTTTAAAATTTTTATTTTTTAAAAAAAATTTATTGGAGTATAATTGGCTGAAGAAGACTCTTCAGAGTCCCTTGGAGTAGGAGATCAAACCAGTCAATCCTAAAGAGATCAACCCTGAATACTCACTGGAAGGACTGATGCTGAAGCTGAAGCTCCAATACTTTGACCACCTGATGTGAAGAGCTGACTCACTGGAAAAGACCCTGATGCTGGGAAAGGTTGAGGGCACGAAGAGAAGGGGTTGACAGAAGATGAGATGACTGGATGGCATTACTGACTCAATGTACATGGGTTTGAGCAAACTCCAGGAGATAGCAAAGGATAGGAAAGCCTGTTATGCTGCAATCCATGGGGTCGCAAAGAGTCAGACACGACTGAGCAACTGACTGAACAAAAATAGGTGATTTACAATGTTGTGTTAGTTTCAGGTGCACAATAAAATGATTCAGTTCAACTTATACACACATTCATTCTTTTTCAGATTTTGTTTCCTATATAGGTTATCACAGAGTATTGAGTCACATTCCATGTACTATACAGTAAGTCCTTGTTGGTTATCTGCTTTATATATAGTAGTGTGTTTGTTAATCCCAAGTTCCTGACTTACCCCTTCCCTCCATGTTCCCCATTATGTAAGCATAGTTTGTTTTCGATATCTGTATGTATTTTCATTTCTAACTCAAAACTATATTTAGGATAGGAAGAAAGAAGGAAGCAGAAATAAACAAAGAAGAAGAAATTCAAGGATATTAATTACATTCTCTGTATTTACCTACCTGGAACTATCAGAATTAGAAGTTATATGTCATGAGCACAAATTACAAATATTGTATAGGCTTCTCCAATTCTGCCTGTGGTTATCATTCCCTGTATTGTTCTACATAAAGCACTATCATAGTGGCACAATTCTTACTTTTTTTTTTCAATTCTTACTTTGAATTTAATAATAAGCAATAGATTTCTCATTTGGGAAGACAGAGAAAAAACTCTCTAAGTAAACACACACAAAAAAATAGAAAAACTAAAATGTTGCAACTTACCTAAAATCACCTAAGACTACTAAAAAAAATGTTTAAGTATCATTTTAATAAGTGGTTGCTTTAATGTTTATCTAAAATATGTGTGAGAATTCCATGTGGTTTTTTAATGGAAATTAAGATAATTTTTTATTAGTTTGTGGAGAGTATTAGGTTTTTTTAGCAACATTTTTTCCTGGCTTCATTTTTTCTTTTTTATATACACTTAGTGTTTAAAAGTTTATTCTTAAAGGTATATCACATCTATAACTGAGATTTTGATCTTATTGATTTAGTGATTGAATGGAGAAAGATAAAATCTAAGTTTAATAATACCAGTGAAGAAAATGCTGGAAACATGTGAATTGCTTTGAGACTTAAAATATTAAGTTGGGCCACAGAGATAATATGAATGCAAAGGCAAAAAACTGGAAGAAAGGGGATTTCTAAGAAAAATAATTTCAACTTCTCCATGAAGCTACCCAACAAATTATAAAAGATACATTGCTTTCTGGAAAGGGGGGGGGGGAAGCAAGAAAGAAATAAAGGGAAGAAAGAAGGGAGGAAGAAAAGAAGAGAGGAAGGAAGAAAAGGAAGATGCTGATACAGCTTGAATCACTGAAGTTTTAGGAACAAAAACATAATTTGTTTAGCAACTTTAATATACAGTATCATCACTGATGACTACTTGGAAGCAGACAAATGACTAGTAAATCTTAAGTACACAAGCTGCCTGAGAGCATGCCATTGTAGTGACAATACATAAAACACCACACTGTAAATGGCATATCACTCTGATTCAGTGCTTGCTGTCATTTTCACAAAGATACATATACAACCAAAGGCGATATATGAGTGATTCTAGAATGATATTGAAGAGACGCTGAGCAAATATACACAGCTATATAAATCCAGTCTCATCCGTAGATAATTTAGAGACAGAAATAAACCATGTTATTATAACGCAATGTAGCTACTCTCGGTACCGTAAAGACAATAAACATCAAAAAGACACTTTGAATGGCTCTATGAAGTCATAATGGAAATAACTTTCATATGGAAAATGCTCAAGCACTGTTTTCAAAGATTAATTCACTTGAAATTGATTTATTTAAAACCATTTCCAACTCCTGCATCCTGACATGCTTGGTTCCTGGTCATTAAGCAGTGAACCCTTTTGATGTTAGACCACATAATCACATTAGTAAAACTGAAATGTACAGCAAAGAATTTTATTTTAAAAAGTATAACTGCCAAGAGAAGATGGAAATTAAAAGCATTTCTACCCAATCACTGAGAATTGTACTCTCAGTAATTTCCTGGATTAAAGTACCCACAACTACAATATCTCTGTACCAGTATTTTAAATAAAGCAAGCATCATTCTATTACCACTAGCAGGTAATAAACACAGAAGTTTGTCGTTAAGTAAAATAAATCAGTTATTATAAATAAGTTGATTCAGGTCTATGAAATGCTATCATAGAATTACAGCCAAGAGGTGGCCTTCAGGTCAGACTAGTGCAGTTCCCTTGTTCTGTCACTTCCTCATTGTATAACTTCTTGGAAACATTACATAAAGTTTTGTAAGCCTCAGTTTTCCCATCATCAAAATGGGAGACAGTTGTGTTTACGTTATAGGTTTTTTGTGGGAACTGAATACAATAACAAGTATGGAGTACTGATGGCAAAGACTTATGTAGAGATAGCCCCAAAGAAAAACCTTTAATATGACAATTATTATTATGAACCCAATTTTTCTATCATATAGGAAAAGTGACAGAATGTCATTGATCTGCTTATGAGTGAAATGTATAATAACTAAAATGCAAAGTTCCACAGTAAACTTTATAGTTTCTTTCTTTAGAAGTTCTTTAGTAACTGAGGGGTAAAGCTACTTTAGAGAACGTGGGGAGACAAGAGGAGGGGGAAAAGAAAAAGCGTAAAGTGAGGAAGGAAATATTTACCAAGAATCTGTGCAGCCCCTGTGTCAGGCACTCATATATGATTTTGCTTAATCCTTGGATCAATCTGGTGAGATACTCATTTCATGCATGAAGGGTCTCAAAGAATACCCTGGATTTTAACACATGCCCCTTTCTCTATCCAATGGTGCTTCCAGAAAATAAGCTATAAGTATGGAATACTAATAGTAGCAAGAAGACTATGTCAGAGGAAGTTTTGACGCTCACAAGTCTTACATTTAATGCCAGGGATCAATTCATCTCCTGATACAGTCATAATTCTAATAACATTAAGCTACTGCAGATTTGATGCTACTGTGCTCAGTCATATCTAGCTAGTTGTGACCCCATAGACTGTAGCCCACCAGACTCCTCTGTCCATGGGATTCTCCAGGCAAGAATCATGGAGTGGGTAGCCATCTCTTCCTCCAGGGGAATCTTCCCAACCCAGGGATCAAACCAGCATCCCCTGCATTGCAGGCAGATTCTTAATAACATGAAGGCCTCTGCTAAATAATTAACTTTAGGATAAGATTGCAAAGGGAAGTTCCATTTGTAAAAGCACTGTATTTCCACAAGAGATGATGTTTAACAGCAAGAAAAAATAGGTAGGAGGAGTATTCTTAAACAGTATTCTACAAAGTGTGCTCCAGAGATGATATACTAGATTCTTGTGGTATCTGCTGGGGCAAATTTCCCAAAAAGCTGCTGGTCAAGCTTAACTTCCTGGAATATTTATTGCGACACTGTGTCTAATTTTATAAGTTTGTGTTATTTTCTTTCAGAAGAGCCCTTTCAAATGTGCATTAAGTCCTAGTCCTACAAAATCTAGAATTTTTTTTTCCCCTGGTCCTACAAAACTTAGATTATCTTTCCCCCTCTCTGTCTATCCAAATGCAGATTCCTGGGTCCCACACCAGATTTATTAAACCCAATTCTCTGGAAATGAAGCCTAAAATGTCTTTATTTTTAATAGGAGACCCAGGGTGACTTCACATGAACATTTCATTTTGAGAATCAACGTCCTGGAGACAAAACATGAATTGCAAAATAATCAGCATTTTATGTTTATTCATTTCCATACCAACTCTCTATTATTCACCCTATGACAATGTAAATAGCCCTCAGACCACCTCTCATTTATAGAACACAGTTTGTATTGTGGCTTATACTCGAACATGATTTTGTATGTTGTAGTGAGCGAATTCATCCTTCCCCTAAGACATCTCCATCCAGAATCTGTCAATGTGACCTAACTTGGAAAAAGGATGAGATGGGATCATCCTCGAGTTCCAGAGTAGGCCCTAAATCAAATGACAAGTGTCCTTACAAGAGACAGAAGGGAAGAAAGCGTGAACAAAAAGGGAAAAGCCATGTGAATGTAGGCAAAAGACTGGAGCGAGGCAGCTACAAAGAAAAGGAGAACCACCAGACCTGGAAGAGGCTAGGAGAGATTCTCTCCAGAGACTCTAGAGGGAGCGTGGCCCTACTAACACCTTAATATCAGACTTCAGACCTCCAGAACTATGAGAAAATAAATTTCTGTTTGTTTGTTTGTTTTTTTAGGCCACCAAGTTTATGGTAAATTGTTGTAACAGGCTGAGGCTTCCCTAGTGGCTCAGAAAGTAAAGAATCTGCCAGCAACGCAGGAGACCCAGATTCAATCCCTGGGTTGGGAGGATCCCCTGCAGAAGGGAATGGTTACCCACTCCAGTATTCTTGCCTGGAGAATTCCATGGACAGGAGCCTCGTGGGCTACACTCCATGGGGTCCCAAAGAGTCGGGCACTACTGAGCGACTAACACTTTCAAGAACAAATAAATATATGCATTCCAATATTTTATATAACATACTCATATCAGATTGTCCTGATATCTGCGTATTCTCAACATCTCTCTCAAATCCCCACTGATATGACCACCACGCCCTTTTCTTTCTTCCTTCCTCAGAAAAAGGAAAAGATGCCACCTGGGAGAATCAAAACCTTTTTGGAAATTATTGTAGTGGAAAGATCCTGAAGAATAGGAATTATTCTAGTCACAAATACTAGGAGTACACTCTGTGTTAAAATGTGGAATTGCTTTTGACCCTGTTATGGCCATACTATTTATATGTTACCATTTAGATGTTATATTAAACTAACTTAAATAGGAAAAATAAATTGAAAATTTGACTTCATTATGACCATTATTAATTCTGTCAAACCAAATGAGATTATTTGCGTTAGATATATATGTCAGTCAAGTGTTAATAGGTAATTTTTTCAAAGGGGTCATTAAGTACAAATAAAAAATTAATCCCATCCAAATCAAATATTATCAGACATTTTGAAGATGTAGAATATTTTTAGTGAGAAATATTTCAGTAAGATGTGGGGAACGCTGAGTCATCATCTTCTTTTACTTTGCTAATAGTAAAGCAATTATGTTACCTTTTTAATGGTAATCTTACTAGCTAATGGTAGTTAAACTAGTGCCATTAACATATCTAGCACTGGTATTCATTGACTACTTAATAACATCAAGAAAACAATAAAAGTCGTGCCACAAAAGCAGAAAAGCCATTATGGTGTATTAGGAAAATGTTTTAAAATATATATTTAAAAAATTTTTAAATCTAAATTAGCTTTGTAAGGATGAATAAAATAGGTTGATGCTACTGGGGATATTTCATTATGCATAAGATATTGGAGAACATGTCAGCTCTCTATTATTCTATGTGTTGATGATAGCATTTCTGGCAGTTTCATTTCTAGCTTATTTATTCACCCAGCAAATATTTACTGATTGACTTTCGAAATGTGTTAAGAATCACAGTAGGCCTGTGGGTTTCAAAGCCTTTTAGCAGTGAAACCACTACCACAGATTAAATTGTACAACAAATAAAATTGGAGCTACTGTAACTCTAAAGCCAGGACACCTAAATTCCAGAAGAATGTTGGTAGAAACCCTTAAATGTGGTCAAGGAACACAGTTTACGAACCAATGAAC
Organism: Cervus canadensis; assembly: GCF_019320065.1. NCBI lineage: Eukaryota > Metazoa > Chordata > Mammalia > Artiodactyla > Cervidae > Cervus > Cervus canadensis. Next base: position 73,540,506 of record NC_057392.1, read on the forward strand.
TTGGTGTATGAAGTCAAAAAGGATCTGATTCTCTACCATTCATGAACCTGCAATAAATAGTAATAATATTAATACCATCCACTGATTTACTCATTTATTCATTCAAGTAATGTATTTAAGAACCTACTGTAGGAAGAGCACTATTCTAAATCTGAAGATAAAGCAAAAACTAAAAGTCCTGACAAAGTCATGACATTGATATTGTAGTGAGTGAGAGAGGCTGAAAATAAGCAGAATAATTAGTATGTCAAGCAATAAGTGTGATGAAGAAAATGAAAGGTCAAAGGGGAAAGAAATAGTCCTTGCAGGTTATTATTATAAGTAAGAAATGAAATGAACTTGACCACAGCCAGCCAGAAATGGGGAAAAGCAGTGGATGAAAAGATCTTGCTGACTAATTGGCTGTTGTTAGAAAAATGCAGAAAGTAAAAGTGATCCTAGGCAGGCCACCAAGTGCCTTAATTTCGCATAGCTAAAATGGCAATAGTAGTCACGTCACAGCACTGTGTGAGGATTAAATTCATAATAACTACAGTTTATTTAGTGACTGCCATGTGTAGAACACACCTGGTACACGTGTTATCCCGGGTAACCGCTTCAGTGGAGATGTCAACACCAAGATAAGAATGACCAGGAGAGAAATAAATGTGCAAAAGGAGGAGGAGAAGTCTAACGTCAGAGAAGATGCATCTGGGGAGCCTGGAGACCCCTGTGGAGATGGTCAGTGAGGAGCAGGATATTGCTACATGGATTGGGAGCTCATCAGTGTTACCTGGCTGGAGATTTTAAGAGATGGGACACAAGGCGAGCAGTGAGAGATGGAGCAGTGTGAGGAGAGAAGATGGTCAAGGCCAAGTCCTACGGACCACCATCCCTTCCGTATACACACAAACGGCTGGCAAGGAATGGTCAGAAAAGTAGGAGAAATACCAAGAGAGAAGCATGTCCCAGGAACTGAGAGAGCAGGGAGCTTCATGGAAAAGAGAGTGTCCACAGTGTCAATCCCAGAAACAGGTCAAGTCCAGCGAGATCTGGCGATTAGGAGTGGAAGCGTAAATTGGGGATGTTGAAGAGCAAAGAGAGGCAAAGGAAGTAAAAACAGACCTTGTAAAGAGGATGCCTGGAAAAGGGGGGAGCAGAACAAGGTGGCATTCTCAGTGGGTTATGGGTTTGAAGAAGGGTTTAAGATTCAAAAGACGTGAGCAAGTTACAGGCAGTAGAAATTGAGCCAGTAAAGTGACAGAGTGAAAAATGCAGGCAACAGACAGAGAAAGAAAAAAAAAATGCTGGTAGTTGTTCTAGGTCCCAGCGGAAAAGGGAAATGCTGAATCAAGAAGCGAGATGGAAGGTAAACCTCAAAAAGAAGCAGGGACATGTTTCCTGAAGCTGGGTAAAATCTTTAAAAGCCACGAGTATTAACCATAATGTTTACTTCCCTAGAGAAAATCCGAGACATATGCTTATTTTATTACTTGCAACATTGCAATTACACCTGCTATAGAGTGAGTAAGAGAGAGGCGTCGAAGTCAGATACAAAATCATATGTTGTCCTCTCTATTTGCTTGGTTTGGATCCTTCAATATGGCTCGGTTTCTTCATCTCTACAGAGATAGCAATATTTCTCTCTCTTGTTGTGTCAGCCTAGACACTCTCCTTATATATTTTTGGTATAGATTTTTTTTTTTGTTTTGAACTTTTTATTTTGTATTGGGGTATAGTCAATTAACAATGTTGTGGCAGTTTCAGGAGAACAGAGGAGGGACTTGGCTATACACATATACATGTATCCATTCTCCTTCAAACCCTCCTCCCATCCAGGCTGCCATATAACCTTCAGCAGAGTTCCACGTGCTATTCAATAGGTGCTTGTTGGTTTTTAAATATAGCATTTAAAATACAGCAGTATGCACATGCCCATCCCAAACTCCGCAACTATTCCTTCCCCCAATCCTTCCCCCTAGCAACCATAAGCTTATTTTCGAAGTCTGTGAGTCTATTCCTGTTTTGAAGTTCATTTGTTATCATTTCTTTTTAGATTCCACATATAAGGGATGTCATACAATATTTCTCCTTCTCTGTGTGACTTACTTTACTCAGTATGACACTCTCTCAGAGAAGGCAATGGCACCCCACTCCAGTACTCTCGCCTGGAAAATCCCATGGATGGAGGAGCCTGGTAGGCTGCAGTCCATGGGGTCGCGAAGAGTTGGACACGACTGAGCGACTTCACTTTCACTTTTCACTTTCACGCATTGGAGAAGGAAATGGCAACCCACTCCTGTGTTCTTGCCTGGAGAATCCCAGGGACTGGGGAACCTGGTGGGCTGCTGTCTGTGGGGTCACACAGAGTCAGACACGACTGAAGCGACTTAGCAGCAGCAGCATAGACACTCTCCTTATGTTGGCAATAATTAACACATGATGGGTACTCAATAAATAAATGATGCTTAATGTTACTTTAACCATCAAAACAACCCTATGAGCTAAGTGCACATGGGGAACTAAGGCACAAAGAACTGAAATGACCTGTCCAGGGTCATTTGTTTGAGCACTCTTCTCAACCTTTTTTCAATACCACCCTCTAACGAGCCTGGGCTTCCCAAATGGCACTGATGGTAAAGAACCTATCTGACAATTCGGGAGACATAAGAGACGTGTGTTCAATCCCTGGGTCAGGGAGATCCACTGGAGGAGGGCATGGCAATCCCCTCTAGTATTCTTGCTTGGGAAATCCCATAGATAGAGAATCCTGGCAGGTTAGAGTCCATGGGGTTGCAAAAAGTTGGACACAAATGAAGAGACTTAGCAACCACGCACAAGGAGCCTATTTAGACTTTTTTTTTCCTGACATAGACCATCCACATACCTATGAAATTTTAACATCACAGATATACTGTATATATGTATATATATATGTGTGTGTGTGTGTGTGTGTGTGTGTGTGTGTATACATATTTTTATTTTGTTGAGTAGGATTGACTTTTGGAGGGCCTAATCCACGGTAATATCTAAACATTTTTTTTTGCACACCAAGGACCAGTTTTTGGTCCCTTGAAAACCATGAGGCCCCCATTGAGAAAGCATGGTTTGACCCACAGATTTTGAACATTGTACCATTTACTTTAATCAATCCATAGACTAAAACAGGGTTTCAATCACAGCATTACTCACCTTTTGAGTCAATAATTCTTTACTGTGGGGAGCCTGCCCTGCACACGGTACAGTGTTGAAAGAATCTCAGGCCTCTGCCCATTAGAGGCCAACAGCAGCCCCCACCAGTCACAGCAGCAAAAAATGTCTCCAGACATTGCCAGATGTCTCTTTTGGGAGTCAGGGGAGCAAACTCTTCCCTAGCTGAGAATTTTTGACTTAAAAAAAAAAAATGGACATAAGGGAATTATGTTTCCAAGGACACAAGAAAAATAAGAAAATTCTCCACTACAAACAAGTGGTATTCCATTTCCGAAAAATGTCCTCGAAAAGAAAAACAGTATACAGTTTATGGCAAATGTTACAGAGAGTGATTTATCCTAGCAAATTATCAGCTTCTAAAAAGCTAATGACCTTCAATTTTTAAATTCAGTACAAATTAATCACCTTGTTCCTCTCATAAACTTATTCTGAATATCTGACCTGGCTTTTATTTAAGAGGTCCTATAATAATATGTAATTTTGAATGCCTTTACCACAGTCCTTCACCTATATTTATGTCTTTTAAGTCATCTGTGTAAAATTTCTAGGACTTAGGTAGCCTAAATAGATTAAAATTATATGTTTGACTCAGAGAAAATATGTGAAAATAATGAGAATTTATAGTAGCAATAATATGTATAAAAACAAATCTGGGAAGAAAGATAATGATTGCTCTTTATTATGAATTATGTTACATACTTTTTCTATATATAGTTCTACTGCTGCTGCTAAGTCGCCTCAGTCGTGTCTGACTCTGTGTGACCCCAGAGACGGCAACCCACCAGGCTCCCCCATCCCTGGGATTCTCCAGGCAAAAACACTGGAGTGGGTTGCCATTTCCTTCTCCAATGCATGGAAGCGAAAAGTGAAAGTGAAGTTGCTCAGTCATGTCCAACTCTTAGCGACCCCATGGACTGCAGCTTACCAGGCTCCTTCATCCATGGGATAGATATTATTATGTCCATTTCACAGATGGAAAAATCAGTTCAGAGATGCTAAAATAAGTTGTCTAGGGCATAAATTCATCTATGTTCAGCTCTAAAGTTTCTGCTCAGTTCATACCAGGCTTTTATATTCAGTTTTCCTATCAAATAAAAGTCTTTTATTTTTCTTCACTCTAATAAATTTCACAGGAGATAATGGAAAAGAATTTTATCTTGCTTGCAAAAGATGTTTTGAAAAGCCAAGACTTCCTTTCAATATGAGAAATGCCACTTTATTGATGCTTTAGATGGATTAGTCTTACGTTAAAGCCACTAAAGCAAGAAAAAGGCAAAGACTAACCTTATATCCATCAACAATGAATCCAGGACAATTTTTTTTTTAAATTTTGATGTTTTAATGCCAAAGCAAAACTAGGACCTTTTTATATAACAGATAGAAGCCAAAAAAAAAAAAACAAAAAACTTCAAAATCAGCACTCTGATGCAGATTTAATTTAAGCAATAAACAGCATTGTATGACCACTGCTGCTGCTGCTGCTGCTAAGTCGCTTCAGTCGTGTCTGACTCTGTGCGACCCCATAGACGGCACCCACCAGGCTCCCCCGTCCCTGGGATTCTCCAGGCAAGAACACTGGAGTGGGTTGCCATTTCCTTCTCCATGCATGGAAGTGAAAAGTGAAAGTGAAGTTGCTCAGTCATGTCCAACTCTTTGTGACCCCATGGACTGCAGCCTACCAGGCTCCTCCATCCATGGGATTTTCCAGGCAAGAGTACTGGAGTGGGTTGCCATTTTCTTCTCCATGTATGGCCACTATGTTCCCTCTAAAAGGAACTGAAGGTCTGGAGAGTCCCTTGGACTTGCAAGGAGATCAATCCAGTCAATCCTAAAGGAAATCAGTCCTGCATATTCTTTGGAAGGACTGATGCTGAAGCTGAAGCTCCAATACTTTGGGCCACCTGATGCGAAGACTTCTTAGAAAAGACCTGATGCTGGGAAAGATTGAAAGCAGGAGGAGAAGGGGATGACAGAGGATGAGATGGTTGGATGGCATCACCGACTCAATGGACATGAGGCTGAGTGAATTCCAGGAGTCAGGGATGGACACAGAAGCCTGGTGTGCCGTGGTCCATGGGGTTGCAGAGTCAGACATGACTGAGCTGAACTGAACTGAATGTCTGGATTGGGCAAAAGATCTCTAGTTCAGTTCTCTACAAGTTCTCTTCTAAGTTTGGCATTCTATGATTTGAGATTTTTTTCCCTTAAGAAGTTCATGTTTCAACCATACACCTAAGATTTTAAACATACATTATATTACATTAAAGGTGGTGTATACGTATATATGTGAATAGTATAGTATGAACTATATGATCTAAAACCTTATTAGTCAAAATATTGTGACTCCTAGGACCTGAAGTCTTTTTAAAAATATCCCACCCCCAAACTGCTAAACCAGAATTGTATGGTTGTAACAAGAACCCCAGGTGATTTGAATATACATTAAAGCTTGAGAAATCAGGTCAAGAATACTATTTCTCAAAGGCTGGGTCTCAAAAATCATCCTAGTGGCCACTTAATAAAGACATAAATACCTGGGCCTACTTCAGATCTACCAAACAAGAATCTTTGAAAATGGAACAAGAAATCATGATTATTAATCAGCAGTACAAATTTTTTGGTGGATGGTGATACCTATCCAAAATACAATTGGAGAACCACCATTCAATCTAACTTAGAGGGAACAAGAGAGACAGAAAAGGCTATGAATTTTATAACAGAACATTGAATATTGGAACATTGCTTTCCAAGTTCAAGAGAGTAGGGGTAAATTAGCGTTAATTATCAACAACAAGCAATTAAGGAGAGGTTAGCTGCAGGGGAAGAAGGTTGCCTGGTTCACTTGGATGCAGTTTTTCCAAGAAGTTAACAAAAAGGAGTCCCAGGGGAGCCATAAAAGGCAGTTTTTTTTTCAATGCTAGACCTGGGAGATAGGGCCACTGAAGGAAACCTTTCAGTGACCAGAGTTATATTTATCTTCCTGCCTAAGGCATTCACCAATTATGTGCACTATAAATGCAAGTTGGCCTCCCTACTAGAAAAAAAAAAAAAAAAAAGCACAAGGTTTGAGAAATGCCTCTCAGTGCCCTGGTTTATTAGAAAAGAACACATTCTTAGAAAAACTCATGAGTAACCCACAAAGTAGGGAAGAAAAAAATTCTAGGAAAGTGGTATAAGGTTAAACTGGCATCAAACTTCTGAATGGTGGGAAAATATTACACGGAAGGAAAAGAAAGAGAAATTTTAAGGCCTAAAACTCACAGTATGGTCCATGAACTAGCAGCATCCACTTTCTATGTCAGCTTGTTAGGAATGCAGACTCTTAGGCTCCCACGGAAAGACCTCTTGAGAGGGAGTCTGCAAGCTTAACAAGATCCCCAGGTGGTTTTGTCGCCACCAACCAAGTCATATCCAACTCTCACGAGCCCATGGACTGTAGCCCACCAGGCTCCTCTATCCAGGGGATTTCTCAGGCGAGAATAATGGAGTGGGTTGCCACCAGATCTAACCTGGGTCTCCTTCATTGCAGGTGGATTCTTCACCAACTTGAGCCACCGGTTCAGTTCAGTCGCTCAGTCGTGTCCGACTCTTTGCAACCCCATGAATCGCAGCATGCCACCAGGGATGTCCCAAATTTTCACTCGAGAATATCTGGAAATAGATCCAGGCACCAGCATGTTTTTAGAGCTCTCCATGTACGTCTAGGTCTTTCCTGGTGGCCCAGGGGTAAAGAATCTGCCTGTAATGCAGGAGACCCAGGCTTGATCCTTGTTTGGAAGGATCCCCTGGAAAAGGAAATGGCAACCCCTTCTACTATTCTTGCCTGGGAAATCCCAAGGACAGAGGAGCCTGGTGGGCTGCAGTCCCTGGGGTTGCAAAAGAGTCAGACAAGACTTAGCTACAAATGTATGGCCAAGGTTGAAAGCCGCAACTTTATATCCCTGGAGTTCTAAAGTTACATTACAGGTATAAGACTTAGGCCTTTTTCTAAGGTGGCCACTGACCTTTTTGTTTCAGCCCCAATATTCTGTATGCCACAAAACTTTAAGGTGCCAGTGGATGAAAAGAACTGTGGGTGATGATTTAGTGAATGGCTGCTAATTCAGGGACAGCACCACATATTATTACAGATTTGACTAATAGAGAGGTTTGTTCTCTTCCTTCCCCAAGTGCATGAAACCCATCAGATGCTCATCAATTCAGGTAATCCTCTGAGAATAAGTGGAAAAGCCTACAGAAATCTAAAATGCTCCTTTAATGGCTTAAGTATTTTTGAGAACAAGTGGTATTTGCATCTCTTCTTCCAGTTAAAGGTCATGACATTATAAGAGAACTGAGGATTTGAGAAGTGAGTGTGTTTTAATAATCAGATAATCTGAGTCTGAGGTGAAAGGTCTTTGCTCAAATCTGCAACACACATGTTTTAACTTCTTGTGCAATGAACATACACTGTCACTTTTACATGCTGGAAAGCATCTTTTAAATATGTGAACCCCTATGGTAATTCTACTGTGTTTCTTATTGTAAAAGCTACATAAAATTCAAAGACATGAGATCATAAAGTAGGCATTCCGTAGAATCTCTTACACTGCAATGAGGCAGAGGAGTAATAAAATGCTCAAATAAACTATACAACTGGATGTTATGAAGGTAGCACACACAGTCTGAAAAGAATACCTTGGAACTCATCCATTCTCGGTTACAAATAACTGGAAAGATGGTCAAATACAATCCTTAAAACTAAAGAAATGGAAAATGAAAGTTTAGCTAATATGAATAATCAATAAATTAAGTTGAAGATGCAAGACATTAGTGAACAAACTCATTGATTGCCCTAATGCACTGGCTAGAACTCACAACTCAACAAGAAGTGGCATCCTAAATGGACTATTGCATGACATGCAGAAGATAGGCACTGAAATCTACATACCTGAGGGAGAAAACATGCGGGTAAAGATAAGGAAAGAAACAGAAGAGGTCTCAATACACTGAAGACTGGGCTTGAGTCAGTGATTCATTACACTATCCAACAAGAATTTATTGAGCAACAATGTATCAGACATGGCACTGTTACAGGCAGTTGGATAACCTGGAATTCGTGTCCACAGTGCTTCCCTAATCGTGATGCGATGAACTCAGATGTGGCTCCAAGTAAAAAAAAAAGCTTTCCACCTAGCTTGATGTTCTCATCCAGCTAACAGTAGAGCATTTTACTTGTCTAGCTGACAATATCTCAGGGAGTTGATAAAGCAATAAGAAGTACCTCTCACTACACTATTTTGACTCAGTGGTTGAATTGAGGAAATAATTGAATATTATTATTAAATAATAATATTCTTTCCAAATAATAATTTGGGAGAAAATGAACACCATTGTACAGGATATTAAAATAGTCATGTATAACACTTAGGAAATTTACAAAAGTTTCAAAATTCAGGAAAATATTCAGAGGAATATTTCATAGGAAAAGTAACAGAAAAGCGAAAAAAAGGAAAGATACAATATTTTTCAGATCATGTTTTAAGTAAGTAATCTCTCTCCTACCAAGTGATTATGTGAACTTCACAAAACTGGTAAGAATATACATAACAAGAAATTCTACAGATTGAAATCCTGAAATTAAAATTCAATGAAGAAGAAGACAAGTACCTGGCAAAAAAAAAATTAAGATAACGTATAATGGATCATAATAAACATGTGGGGAAAACAACGGGAAACAAACAGTTGCTTAGGGATTTCTCCATATTGTGATAAAACTATCCTTAATATGCAAAGATGGTAAGTATTAAAAACTGTGGTGTTGTGATGAAATGAAAAGTATGTATTTGGTCTTTATCCCCAGTTCCTGGTACAGAGTTCATAAATTCCTTGTATAATAATTTCTTGACTGATGTGCTTAGTCGCTCAGTCATGTCCGACTCTTTGCAACCCCATGGACTGTAGCCTGCCAGGCTCCTCTTTCCAGAATAATACAGGTGAGCAATTGCTCTTTTTTATTCATAATAACCCACTTTCTTTTTGCCTTTATGCCATACTTCATTATTTTTTTAATTGAAGTATAGTTGATTTACAATAGTATATTAGTTTCAGGTATAAAGCATAGTGATTCATTTTTTGTACAGATTGTACTTCATTAAAAGTTATTATAAGATAATGGCTCTAATTCCTTATGCTATGTAATATGTTCTATTTTATACACAGTAATTTGTATCTATGAATCCAATACCCCTATCTTGTCCTTCTTCCTCCCTTTTCCCTCTGGTAACCACTAGTTTGTTTTCTATGTCCCTAGTCTGTTTCAGTTTTTCTATACACATTAGCTTGTGTTATTTTTCAGATCCAACATATAAGTGATAAGGCACAGTATTTGTCTTTGATTTATTTCACTAAGCATAATATTTTCTAGATCCATCTATTTGAATTTCATTCTTTTTTATGTACTAATATTCCATTGTGTGTGTGTGTGTGTGTGTGTGTGTTCTTTTTTTAGATTTTGAGGAACCTCCACACTGTTTTCTATAGTGGCTGCCCTAGTTTACATTACCACCAACAGTATAAAGGGATTCTGTTTTCTTTATATCCTTGTCAACACTTATTATTTGTATAATTTTTGATAATAGCCATTCTGACACATGCGATGTGATATCTCTTGCATCCTTTCACGAGCCTGTTGGCCATCTGTATGTCATTAGAAAAAGGTCTATTCGGATCTTCTGCCCATTTTTTTGTTGGGGTTGTGTGTTCTTTTTAATACTGAGTTGTATGAGCTGTTTATATATTCTGGATATTAACTCCTTGTCAATCTTATCATCTGCAAATATATTCTCCCATTCCACAAGTTGTCTTTTCATTTTGTTAATGGTTTCCTTTGCTGTGTAAAATAGTCCCTATTTCTTTATTTTAGTTTTTTTTTTCTTTTGCCTTGTGCTGTACTTAGTCCCTCAGCTGTGTCTGACTCTTTGTGACCCCATGGACTGTAGCCCGCCACACTCCTCAGCCCATGAGGATTCTCCAGGCAAGAATACTGGGGTGGGTTGCCATGCCCTCCTCCAGGGATCTTCCCAACCCAGGGATTGAACCCAGATCTCCCACATTGCAGGCAGATTCTTTATCATCTGAGCCACCAGGGAAACCATAGGAGAAAAATTTCAAAGTTCCCTTTCTTCCAGAAACTGTGGATCCCTGTTTTTCCCTGAATATGCTGTAACTTCAACACTACCCTTTAGAAAAAGCAAAATGAACCCTACCACACTTTACTATGAGATGTAGCTTCACTCAAAATGTTAATAACCTTCTTTTAAAGAGAGTCATTTTAACTACCCATACTTTGATTAACCTGAACAAGAGCCCATATACCATAATATTTTTTTCCAGTAGGCTTTCATATGTACTTTAGAAAATATTTTGGGAAATGGTGAGACATAAGAGTTACCATAAGAGATGGATGAAACCTGGCATTTTAAATTCAGGTACAATTGAAATACGAAAATAGATTGAACTTATATTAACTTCTAAAAGTAGACCAGGCAGAGTGAGTTTTTACAGCTTTCATTTGAAAAGAATAACACATTGAGTTGTCATTCCTCAAAATTATTCATTGAGCTGCCCATAGCCATTCATATGATTTGGCAATATGTATTGAGTCAACGAAATTTTAATATGTTTTAAAGTGTGATACTTCATATACAGAGTAAAATAGCATATTTCATCCCAATTTAATAGTGAAAAATTTAAAAAAAGCAGTTTTTCTCTGCAATATGTAGAGGTCCTCTCACCTCTAGTGGTAAGTGACATACCAATTTTTTAGTCTCTTGGAACCAATTCCTAAAACGCAGATCATTTAGAATTATCACCTTCTGATATGAAATGGTAAACAAAGTTTATGGTTTGACTTCAGTGCCCCTTGGAAAATCTCTTAACCTTACTTTCAACTATGCATTCAAAAATCCCAAAAATGATTCAGCTAAACTTCAAACACATTAGGTCGACCAATGTTTTTAACAAAATTTCACATTCTGCCTGTGTACATTAATAACTGCTTTATCTAGCAAGTAAACATCAACTAACTTCAACTCTTTCCCTATTACTATAAAGCTGAAAATGTATATGAATGTAAATTAACTTCCCTGGAGAACTTTTATAAAGAAAATAAGCTCTTCTAAAACATTTAAGACAATAGGAGGGAAAAAACATGACATCACACACATACTTTATTTTGGATTCCACCTGAGCTATTGTTCTTTTCAAAGATGAACTACTGTTACTTCATATCTGCAAAAGACATATATAGTGAATAATGTCCTAGATGGGTCAGTGGGTAAAGAATTTGCCTGCAATGCAGGAGACATAAGAGACACAAGTTTGATCCCTGTGTCAGGAAGATCCTCTAGAGCAAGGAATGGCAACCCACTCCAGTTTCTTGCCTGGGAAATCCCATGGACAGAGGAGCCCGGCGGGCTACAGTCCATGGTGTCACAAGAGTTGCACACGATTTAGCAATTAACACACACAAGCTCGCACAAACAGGCACCTGATCAGGAAGGTTAGGGTGATTTGGTAAATGGGAGATTTGCCATAAAACATACCAAGGGAATATCTGCTACTTCAGCTCTGACCAGCTACTTCCTAGCAGGGACTGGGGAGCTATGTTGTCAAATTCTGATTCTTAAAATTTCCAATCATTATGTGAACCCTCTGAATTCTAAATGTCCATAACTGTAGGAGTCATGAGATTCTAAGCACACAGTAGAACTGGACTGCCTAGCTTCTCCTGGATAGCACCATGTAAGCAGTTCTGTTTGGTTACTTGTAAACCAGATTTTAATTGTGGATGTAAGACCTTCCAAAGCTCTTTTCTTCCTACTCTGGAAACTATTAGTATTTCAGATAATGACTCCTTCATCAAAGTAGGTCCAGAGTGAAGATAATTCAGTACAATTGTCATGATATACATGTCACATGAGTGAGAGAGAAAATTGTTATTTTAAACTGCTGAGATGTGTGTGTATGTGTGTGAGCACATGTGTGCTCCTGTGTTTGCCATAAATAGCTTCTCCTGACTGATAAAGCCACTAACTCAATTAAAAACACAAATATAATATGATGTCAATGAACAGGGACCCACACACCAATGCAGGTCAGAATTTACCTACTGGCCACAGATCATACTGAGCACACTCATACAAGTGCACAAGTCCTTTGGGTTCTGTGAACAAAAAAATCGTACAGGCTAATAGAATGTATGGTCCCAGTGTTAATTAGTGTAGAAGGATGGGGAAGGCCACGAGAGGAGAGGGAGGAGGAGAAGAGAAAAGGAGAGGATGAGGGAGAGAAGAACAACAAAAATAATCAGAAGGAAACAAAGTAGGAAAAAACAACAGGTTGATTAGAGTGGTTGGACCTGGTTCACATCTGTTCAGCAGCCCATGTGGGCACCCATCTTACTTTCCACAATTCTCTTTCCTAGAGAGTCCTAGAAACTTTCTGAAGTCTGCACACTCCACTCCCACCCTGGGGTTTTAAACCTTTCTTCCCCTTCTTCCCTGCTTCCTTCCTCCCTCTAATAAATGTCTAGGTCTCAATTCCCCTCTAGGAAAGCCAGTCAGCTCTCTACAAGACCTCTGCATCGTTCAGAGTTGTATGTTTATGGTTATCAATATATTCTCCCTCTTCACTATGGCATTTTCATCATTAAAAATCACATGTATAAACACTTAGTTTGGTTTCCAAGGTGGCACAGTGGTAAAGAATCCACCTGTCAACGCAGGTGATGCCAGAGACGCAAGTTCGATCCCTGAGTTGGGAAAATCCCCTGGAGTAGGAAATGGCAATCTACTCCAGTATTCTTGCCAGGAAAATTTGATGGACATAGGAGCCTGCTGGGCTACAATCCAAGGGGCTGCAAAGAGTTGGACACTAGTGAGCGACTGAGCAAAAACACACACAAACACTCAGCTTAGAGAAACTGAAGCTTAGAAACTGGAGGTACAGGTTCTGGAGTCAGACTTCCTGAATCTGGATACTTACAGTGTGTGGTCTTGGAAGAAAAATGTTTCCCTACTTTGTCTCCATTTTCTCATCTGCAAATTAAGAATAATAAGAGTATCTATCCCATCGGGTTCTCTTAAGACTAGATAACAGTAAGAGCATATAAATGTTTGTTAAATAAATAAGCAAACAAATAAGTAAGTATACACATATTGGGAATATCAAGATTCAGACTGCTGTGAAATATTGGCCATGTAAGAAGGGAGTGAGGTAACTTTCAATTTCCTTTAAATTTCATGGTATACTGCTTACAAGGCCCAATATGCACCTTTATCATCATTTTCAACAGTAAGAGTCAGAATTGATGTTGTTGTTTCATCTAAGTCAATATTCCAACATCAGGCTTACGCCACTGGTAGTAGGAACTGAGTTACTGACAGCCTTACTTTTTGATAAAATGGATAGGAAATACTACTTAACACTAACACATAAAAAGAAAGAAAATCTACTCAGAAGCTAAACAAAACATCTCTATTGTCAGTATACTTGAAAAGTTCTAACCCAACACTCCAAAAGCCTTGTCTTATGGTGTGAACTCCAGTGCAAAGGAAAAAAAAAATGTGTCATTTCAATAAATCTCTGCTCTTAACTTGGAAAATGACTTGGTCTTTCAGTTTATCTCTTTCTACACAGTGAAGCATAAAGTTTAAGGGATGCCTTCCATCAAAAAGCTCCTTTCTCATAAAACATCCTTCCCAGTGCGTTCTGTATTCATATGTTACACTATAAAAGACAAGTCTGTGTTGACTCTTTCTACACCCCGAGTTGTATTTACAGATTTTGACTTGACAGTCATCAACAAAAGTCACAGCAGAAGATGCTTCTTTGCCCCTCACCCTTCCTCAATCCTGCCGGTTTGGGGAATGCTTGTTGCTGTTGTTTCCACGTCGTGGTAACCAATAAAGAATGGGTCACAGGTCTCAACAATAAACCCGGGCTTCTGAACTGTATCTTCTACCAGATGTCGCTTTTTTCAGGATGAGGATGTACGTAAACAGAACTTAGAGGAATGTTGGATTTTTTCCAACAGATTTAAAAAAACTGATTCTGTTTGATTTTTGTAAATTTAAGACGATCTGGGTGATAATCTCAATAAACATATTTACAAGACATGAGGGAGACAATTCTGAAACAGCCTGTGGGAATTTTCAGAGTTGAGAATTACCTCGAAGGTTCAGAAAAGAAACATCTGAAGGAAATTATAAACTAGTCATTCAGCATATTGCACTTAATGCAGATGTCCTCTGTATCCATTTGTGAATCCCATCTATCTCCTGAATGAACAAAGTCTCATTATGAAAGTTACTACTTTGTCTTTTGCTTTCATGCCTACCAGACTGGACATTATTGGCAATGTCTTGGAGAATTGGTAGGCTTGAAAACCTATTCATCTTTCTTCAAAAATACTGTATTTAAAACTGAAAACAATTCTGTGGAGTAACTACTTCCAATCCTTACAATACCACAGTTATCTCTCTTTGCTTTATGAAATAGATTTTCTATTTGTTGTATGAAATCTTTACAAATGTCTTTAAACCATAAACTTTTCAGAGGTAAAAAGCATAGAGATAAAGCTTTTTGATGATAAACACTGAATTACACAGGCATCAATGTAATTGCTTATTTTTTCCATTTGGAACACTGTGTGAAATATAAAAAAGCTAAAATATTTCTTGTTTTATTCTAATACTTCATGCTAATCAATATCCAAATATAAGAAACTGTAAAGCTACCGATCAAAACTCAAATGACCAAAAAACCATTGAGATATTTTGTTAGATTAAGAGCCTAGTAATACATTTTTTAAACTAAATGTTTGCTCTATTTTTATACAGTATTTCACATTTTATGTATATACAGCAAGAGCCTCTTCTGCCTTTCACTCTTCCATTCCACATTCAAAAGGATGGCCCTATTAATTCTTCTTCCAACCTGCAAATACATTCATTTTAATGAGAGGAATGGTAAATCCAATGGGAGGTACTGAAATAAAAGCTATTTTTCTTCAGTGAAGCAAATATTTAAAGAAGTAATTCTACAACTATGTGTGGGGGTAAGAAGTACACAGAGCTTAAATTTCTGCATCATTTCACTCCCCTTCTTTTTTAAAAGTCTAACTAATAAATTCAGCTGTTTAAAGGAAGAATCAAAAGAAATTTACAGAAAGCTTATAAAACTGTCTGGGCTTTTCTTTGGCTGTCAAGCAAGAATCATTGCACAGGTAAATGTTTGGTTTTTCTTTATGTTCACTTGCAAAGAGCATCACCTGAAGGGTGACACAGAATAATAAGATCACAACATGAAGACTAGGCACACACAGAGCCCGTACCAGTCAGAGAGTGAGTTCAAGTCCCACGGCCTTTGGAGATCAGTCTAAGCAGCCATCCTTGCTAAAAGGAGGCGAAAGAGCAAGAATAACTATGAAAACCAGAAAGAAAAGCAAGTTAAGCCAATGGCAGAAAAGCAGGCATAAGAAAAGGCCATCGAGGACCACCGGTACTGCCCAGCAGGTACTTAATATTGTCACTGCTCTAGGCATGGAAGCAGTTGGGTCAAATGAAACACAGGCAGGGAATTTGAAACATATAAGATCTGGGGGTTCTTGGAATATTTGGACCACATAGAATTCATGAATTCATTCAACATATTATTCAGTACCTATTATTGTACTGAGTATTGAGATGACAAAGATAACACACATGTGGCTTTATATCTCAAAGAACTATCAGTGAATTAAGAAAGTCAGCTTAGTGAAAGGATATATTTATAATACAGCCCAATAATACCTATGATGAAAGAAGGTACAAGATGCTCTGAGAACCAAACCAAAGCAAACTGAGATTATGGAAATTTCTTGTTAAAGGCTCAAGATGTCCTAAGGCACAAAAAAAAACTGTTATCTTTATGATACATGATTACCTGCTTCCTCTACAAAACACTGTCGTGGAATTTTGTCAGACCATAAAGAGGCTTATGGCCAGGACAGTCTAGGTAGAGGAAACCGATATGAAGACATAAAGGTGAAAATACGTGCAGATCATGTGGGGTCCTGGAGAGATTTTGCTGAGTCTGGACACAGGATGGGCCTAATCAAAGAAGCTGAAGAGATTATTAGGACCAGGTTGTGAAAGGTTTGGCTTCCCTGTGGCTTAGTTGGTAAACAGTCTGCCTGTAATGTGGGGATACCCAGGTTCAATCCCTGAGCTGGGAAGATCCCTTGGAGAAGGAAATGGCAACCCACTCCATTATTCTTGCTTGGAGAATTCCATGGAAAGAGAAGCCTGGTGGGCTACACTCCATGGGGTCACAAACAATCAGACACGACTGAGTGACTATCACTTCATGGAAGGTTTGGTGCACCGGGCCCCATAGCTTGTATTTTATTCTGTAGACTATGGGGGAACATTGAGAGATGTTAGCAGAGGAGTGATATGATTAGATTTGGTTTCAGAGCAACTGCTCTGGAAGCCTCAGGAAGAACAAAGAGAGGAGGAAGGGGATGAACCACAGAGTGATATGTTAAGAGGCTGCTTCATGGATAAGACCTGAGAGCTTAAACCAAAGCAAAGACAGAGAGGGTAAGAGAGGATAGACTCACAATGTTTAGAAGACTGAATTAATAGGGCTTGGTGATGGATAGTGTAAGGGAAAGACTGAGGCTAGCATGACTACTGGACTTCTTATTAGGATATGTCATTCCCTACTTAGAATATACATGAGGAGGAGCATCCTGGAAGGGAGGATAACAAAAGATTGATTAGAAGTCCCTATAGAATATTCAGAAAGGTCTGGTATTGAACGTATGGATATGGAGATTCAGAGTTCAGAGAAGCAGTCTGGGTTAGAGATGAAAAACTGGGTGGTATTTTAAGCACTGGATTTGTGAGGAGACATAAAGGAGAACATGAATGCAAGAAGAGCAGAGCCTACCATGAAGTCAAGCAAAACAAGAGCATCTGAGGGCAGGTACTTGTGTCTAGCATGCCTGGATACAGGTATGTTGTGAGGCCATCTTGACTCAAAAAGGCACGAAAGGGCTGATCACAGAGTTACCATAAGATTCAGCCATTCCCATTCCTAGAAATATATTCAAGAAACATAAAAACATAGCCTCACACACACACAAAATTGCACATCAATGTTCATAGCAGCATTATTCACAACAGCCAAGAAGTTGAACCAACTCAACTGAACTGACAAAAGGATAAGTAAAATGTGGTGTTTCAAAACAATGAAATAGTAAAGATATGAAGTAATGATACAGGTTATAACTCTGGATGAACTTAAAACCATCATGCCAAGTGAAAGAAGCCAGCTACTTACTACATGATTCCAGTTCTATGACATGCCCAGAATGTGCAAGCCGATAGAAAGCAGTTTCTTCATAGCCCAGGGCTGGGGGAATGATAGCTGAAAAGTGCAGGGTTTCTTTCCAACATGATGAAAATATTCTAAAATTGATTGTGATAATGGTTTCACAATTCTATGATGATACTAAAACTTACTGAATTGTTCACTTTAAATGAGTGAATTGGATGGTATATGAATTATATCTCAATAATGCTGTTAAAAGATAATATGAAAGGACAGTTGAAACCATAGATAAGATGAATGTAAGCACAAAGGCTTAAAAGTTATTAAAAATCTCTCCAGAAGTTTATATAAAGAAAAGTAATCTTCCATCCATTGCAATAGGCATTATAAGACACAAGTGATAGGTAATATGAGTGATAGGTAAGTATTGGAGTCAAGCAACAAAGGGGTCAAATCAATTTAATTCCCCACCTGTTTGGTGAAAGCAAAGGTCAAAGGGTAGGTGGGCTACTTAGAAATGCATATAAATAATCGAGTAACATTTTCAAACAATTTATTTCACATGTAAATATAAAATGTTTCAGAATAGCACAGTCTTTGCATTTTTGTATGTGTTAATTTCTGTGGAGAAAATCCACAGTAGGAGTCTATTCATTGTTTAGGCTCCCACAGGCTCCCCATTTCCTTCACTGCAGTAAGGCTTGCTGAATGGAAGGCAGAAAAACAGATATTTCCAGTTAGGCCTAGTTTACAAATTTAGTTCTCAAGATTTCTGTAAGGAAAATGACAAAACACTCAACAGAATAGCCACTTGGGGAGGGTGGGAACCTTCTTTCCTCTTTTTTTTTTCCTTCTTTCCTCTTTTCTTCCAATAAGGCGAAGTCATTGGCTCAGTCTGGCTGCTCCTCCCCAAAGGGCCTTGCTCTTCCCATCTCCCTAACCGCCCCCCACCCCACCATCCCACCCCCAACTCTCTCTCCTTCTCCATAGTCTACACTTCTTAAGGAACCAACTAACCACATCAACCCCATCTCAGTTTAGGGTCTACAGTTTCTCTCTCCACCAAACTCCTGATGTTCTTCCAGGTGGAATCTCACAACTCCATGTTCTCTATCTTGTGTGTATATTTTATCTTCATAACCAGGACTTAAGAGGCTCACAGGCAGACAGGATGCTCCCGTACATTCTCTGTGATAGCTAGCATATTGCTGCAAAAGTAATGGATTGTTGTTAAATCCTTAACCATGACATAATTTTAGAAGAATGACTAATGTCCCTAAATGATTTCCTATATATATTAAAAATAATTCATAGGTGTATCAAATGCATTCTTGCTCTGCTCTTAAAAAAAAGGCTGAACACTTGCTGTGTGCAGACATTGTTAAGATCTGTAAATTCATTTACTACAAATACACACTCTCTTAACAATCCTATAAGGTAGTTACTCTTGCTATCTTCAATCTGCAGATAAAAAAAAATGAAAGATATAGAGGCTTGGTGAAGCAATATGTCTGAGAATTTCCACAAGGATTTCTCCACATTAAATGCAATAAATATGTTACATTATTTGTTCTTTTACTTTCTAATGTTGGCTGAAAGATTCCCAATGAAATGCTGAAAGATGCAAAGGCTCAGAGTCAAGGAGACCTGTATATAAATCCTAAATTCTCAAGAATCACAGTTTACTCAAACATACAATGAGGCTACTAATACCCGACTCACAGATATTATAATATGATTGAAAAGAATACAATCAAAAGCTTCCATATAGAGCAGAAAAGTAATATTATTTCATTTTCAATCTACTTGAATCATAAATGATTCCAGAAGTTCACCATTATTTTGGAAGGAAACATATCAATAATTCAAGAGGTGTTAAGGCATTTTTCAGGGTATTATTACAGACATGTATTTGCTATAATCTTAGGATGTTAAACTTTTCCTCAAAGAGATGATAAGGGCATCCCAATTATGGCATCTAGTTCTTATTAAAGGCCATGTTGAAGATTTTACCAGTCATATTACATATCATTCCTGATTTGTTCTTAAATGAAGAGCTCTTCAATTTCTTCAGCAAGTAACTCCAAAATAGGAGCTTGAAAATGAGAAAGTAAAGTGTAAAAGGTTTGAAAGTGTTATGGATGAGTGAGCCAGTACATGCCAAGCAACGATGAATGACAGAGTAAAGATGAGGGCACAAGTTTATTAATCTAGAAAAATTATTTAAGGCAAATCTCTTTGGCGCTGTACTATTAGATAAGAAATATCCTTCACAATCTAAATTCTAGACTCATTGATTTCCCTTAGGGAAAAAAATCACATGGACTGACCTACCTATAATGAAAAAAAGTATGAATAGTGATTATCTTTTCAAAATATAATTAGGCTTGTAAAGCAATGGCAGTGAAATGCATTTAGTTGTGGGTATAACCAGTTTACTCTCTTCACTGAACATGGGCAAGGTGATCTGGCTGAAACGTAGCTAGAAAACCCCAGTATCCTCTAGAAAGGACTTCTAAACTGCACTATCACTTAGGGCATGAAACTCCTTGTACACATGCTTGCCTCATTTTCTTAGCATTAGTCACTCAGTCGTGTCTGACTCTGCGACCCCATGGACTATAGCCCATCAGGCTCCCCTGTTGATGGGATTCTCCAGGCAAGAATACTGGAGTGGGTAGCCATTCCCTTCTCCAGGTGATATTCCCACAGGAATGAAACCCACAGCTCCCGCATTGCAGGCAGATTCTTTACTGTCTGAGCCACCAGTGATGCAGTTTCTTAAGGACCAGGCCAATCCTGCTGATGGAGTACATAACATAATTGAGCTTTATTTTCACTGTAGGTTTGACAATGGATCAGATGATCCCCCACCCACACCAGGGAAATGAAACTACTTTGAGTAAACAGATTCAAATGCTAATTTTACCCAGAAATGTCCTCACAGACACACTCCAAAGTTTAATCTGGGCATCCCTTGACTCAGTCAAGTTGACACATAAAATTAGCCACAATGACAGTACCATAGGGATCCATCAGCATACAACAAAGAATTAGCTTCCCTCTTGATGCCTTTAGTGTAGCTGAGAAAATAATATATGACCATGTCATTTTCATCCAAAATGGGACACTTGTGAGAATGAAAGGAGGTTCTGTTAATAATTAAGCTAGGACAAAACTATCTGGGGCAGATTAGAATATATATTCATATATTTACTCTTTATATAAGGAAATAAGTATAACAATTTTATGCAAAAGATGACAAGAGGAGGGGGACAGTCCTTACAAAAACTCTTTTTTGCACGGATCTTTTCAAACTTTGCTTCCCTACCACCGTGTGAAGTTTTGGCAGATCCTATAACTTTTCCTGTCTTCTTTAGTTACCAGGAGAGTTCACTTCGGTAATCTATAGTGCAGTCATTGATTCTCCAAATTTCATTTCCCCTGGTAGCAGTTCTCAGCTAGGAGATAAGTATGAAAGGGGAAGGGTATTCTGCCCTCAGGGAATATTTGGCACTGTCTGGAGACATTTTCAGCTGTCACAACTGGGTAATGTGGGTACTACTAGCATCAACTGAGTAGATGCCAGTCCTGATGTTATGGGATCAATGCACAGGTTAGCCCCCACAATAAAGAATTCTCTGTCCTAAAATTTCAATAATGTTGAAGTTGAGAAATTCTACCTTAAGAAAACTGCTGTTTTCTTGTTGGAGTTTGAGACCTGGAAATATGCAAAGGCAATGAATGGGGAGGGGATTAAGATTCTTCCTTCTATCTGAGATTCATTTCCCTACCACTCGTATCAGTAGTTTCCGATCCTCATATTTGGGCTCAGGGGAATAAGGGATTGGGGATCAAAAACACATTCTTAAGAGTTGTTACAGTGATAATTTGGAATTTCTCTCTTTTGGATGTGGTGGACACACAATTGCTGTGGGTGTTTGTGTGGGTGGTGGTGTTTTAGATAAGGTGGGAAGGTTTAGCAGTGGGCAATATTGCTCAAGGTCTAAACATTAGGACACGTTAAGTTAAAAGAAAAAGACACGTTTAATGACCTCAGTTGGAGCTGTGTAAAGGGTGACAGTGTAAGCAGAGGGCAGATTAACAAATGAGTGAGAAAACATAGGCACAGTGATCGTATAGCCTCATTTTTCTTAACAATTTGCTCAAAAGCACAGAGGAGAGGGAAGGGTCTTAGGTCTTATGTGGGGAAAGATAGGAATAAGTTTAAGTGGAAATAGGCAAAGAAAGCGGACTAAGGGGATAGAGAGAGAGACAAAGGCTGAATTTTGGTAAAGCATGATCCTTGAATAAATAGGAACAGGAAGGAACATTATCCAGGTGCAAGTGTGTTGGACCAGGGGGTAGTGGGTCTCTTTCATTACTTTTTATGACTTTGACCAGAATTAGTTTGGTTCTGTTTCATTTATAACTTCAGATTGCTTGTTTCTGGATTTAAGTCAACAAGACAGCTCCCTACATGATAATGTGAGAAGGAAAGGGCCTGAAATTTTTGTCAGTAGTTGGTGTTTTGAGACATGTTGTTTTGAGGCTTTGCCTTCTAAAGGCTCTCTATCAAAATATAAATAAGTTACCTGAAAAGTCATGATATGCAAATCCATTAATGTATTTGCAAGGATGACTTTATCAATTCCCTAACTCAGGGCTGGGCCAAGACAAGTTGACTACAAGTGTGAGTGTGTGCACACAGGCACAAGCCCAGAGTTCTGTGAAAGAGGATGATAACATAGATAGTAATGGAAACAAAGCCTGGAAAATGAAACACTGAGAGGACTGCATCAGGGACAACATAAAAGTTCTATGGGAGACTTTCCTGGTGGTCCAGTGGTTAAGACTCTGCACTTCAAATGCAAGGGGTGTGGATTAGGTCCCAGGTCAGGGAACTAAGATCCCACATGCCCTGCGGTGAGACCAAAAAAGTAAAGAAATAAAGTATAAAACATGCCAAGAACCTAGAGAGAGGATAAAATATCACCTTCGGAGACAACTGCAATATGAAATCCAGTCTCTTACCCCTTAGCAAGTTCAGATGGCTCTCACAGATCCTATGGCTCTGCAGGGGAGAAGTCAAAGTCCTGAGATCCATCAGATATCTCATCTCTTACTTCCTAGAAAGTAAGGTTGGCTCAGGGTGTGGCTGGCTTCTTCTAGAGGTCATTAGCATCTTCCATATGCCATCTAAACACTTGACTGGCTGTCTAAACAGAGGCCATAGCTGACCTTCAGGTCCCTGACTGTGCCTGAGGTCTTGGACACTTAGACATTTAAATCTGGAGACCAAATACTTCCACGGTTCCTACTCTCCAACCCCTGCCATCCCATTGCTATGACACCATCTGTCCTCTTCTATATGCTCACCATGTATTGCTGTCCCCATGTGTCCAGTGTGGGGGCTTCTCATTCCTTGTGTTTTCAATCCAGTAAAAGTGGGGTAGAACCAAGTGTCATAGTCAGCTCAGGCTGCTATAACAAAATACCATAGACTGGATGGCTTAAACAACAGAAGTTTATTGTCTTACAGTTCTGGAGGTAGCAAGTGCAAAATCAAGATGCCCACTGATTTGGTTTCTGGTGAGAGTTCTCTTTCTGACTTCCAGATGGCCCCCTTTTGGCTAGTCCTTACTTGGCCTTTCCTTGGTGCATGTGGAACAAGAGATCTCTCTCTTTCTCTTCATATAAGGCCACCAATTCTACCAGATTTGGACTGCACCCTATGGCTTCACGTAACATTATCTTCTAAAGGCCCTACTGTCAAATACAGTCACAATGAGGAGAAGAGCTTTAATGTATGAATGGGATAGGGGCACAGGAACACAATTTGGTCCATAACACCAAGGAAATCTGCATTTTCAGCCAGCATCCTAGGTGAGTCTGAGGCAAGTAGTCTAAGCACCTGGCTTTGAGAGGTCCTGCTTTAGAACCTATTCCTACACATTACTCCTAAAAGGAAAACAAACTTGTCACCGATTGCAACTCTAAGACATGTTCTACAACACCATCTGTGAAAGTGAAAGTACCAGTCACTCAGTCATGTCTGACTCTTGACCCCATGGATTGTAGCCTGCCAGGCTCCTCTGGCCATGGGATTCTCTAGGCAAGAATTCTGGAGGGGGTTGCCATTCCCTTCTCCAGGAGATCTTCCTGACCCAGGGATTGAACCCGGGTCTCCTGCATTGCAGGCAGATTCTTTACCGTCTGAGCCACCAGGGAAGCCCCATGACACCACATACATAACTGCAATTGCATGACTTTGCTGGTAAGACCACTACACATTACCCAGGGCAGATGAGGAAACTGAAGCCTACGATGCTGAGTAATTGAAAAATGCTTTCCTTCAGTAGAACATTTAGATAAACTTTGACAAGCACTGAGGTATGGCAACATATTTTAAAAGTTACTAAATAAGACAAACACATTTCCAAACATTTACTTAAAAGAAAAATTACAGTAGCAGAAACTGTTGCTAATTAAATGCAAATAGTTGGTTAATATGCAATGCAATTATCTCTTACTCAAGGAATTACATATGGAATACTGCATGCACCATTTCCTTCTTGAAGAAAAACAAATTCTCTTAAATCCACCATAAAATTACCCAACACAACATGGGTCCAAACCTTTCACCAGTAGGCTGGAAGCCAGCTGACATGCTTTCATCCACACCACACAACCATCCACCTTAGATACTCTGCACAATGTGCTCATTATCACAAACATTTGTATCACCCAATTAACAATGTCATTGTATGTTTTCTTCCCTCTGAATGTATTACCAAGCAAATTTAACACATGAATGTATCTTCTGTTATTTTTTCAGAAAAGACTGAATGCGCTTTGGTAGCCTTCAAAGCTAAGGAGCATTGCATATTGGAATGATGTTTGCAATTGGGCAGCCCAGCAGTGCCTGGTTGCAGTGAATAATGAGAAGTATTTTGAGGTACTGAGCTTGCCTCTACAATGTGAAATCTAAAAATGTCTAGCAAGAAATATATTTCTATGCAAAAAAAATGTTTGTTAATAGCTTTTTTCCCAATTGCCCACCTAGTTTAAAAGCACACAAAAGGTTTATTCAAAGGGGAATGGAGGGCATGAGAGGAATATACATTATCATCTTTTTCTATCATATCATCCACGATTCTAAAGCCCAGGAAAATCTGAGATAAAGCTATAAAGTACATGAATTCCAACAAAAGCACAAATAATAATAATTCCTTTAACTTAGGTCCTTCATCTGCCACACCACTCAGATCCTATGTCTCTTTTCTCAATAGCTGCAGGTGGCTCTTAGGCACAGCAGTGGTCTTTTAAACCACCAGATGATTTTCAAAGTCAGATCCTTGACCACGACTCTTTTCTCTTTGTAAGCTGTTAGTTGCTCACTCATGTCTGACTCTGCGACCCCATGGGCTACAGCCTACCAGGTTCTTCTGTCCATGGAATTCACCAGGCAGAAATAATGGAGTGAGTTGCCATTTCCTTCTCCAGGGTATCTTCCTGACCCAGGGTTCAAACCTGGGTGTTCTGCACTGCAGGTAGATTCTTAACATTTGAGCCACCAGGAAGACCCACTATTAGGCTCCATAAATGTTTGAACATCAGTCCAGGAAGCTTGTCCTCAGTGGAGAAAATAATCAGTCCTTATCTTTGGTGTCCTTTTCTCTTCCCTCTTTCATTTACAGAGAGGAATGAGCCATTCTATCAATTTTCACTTTTCTCTGGGGTCTAGCTGCCTTTTAGACTTCTACTTGGTGACACTGCATAGCTCCAACTTACTACACCACACACACATATATCCTATTTTCTCTATTCAAAAATGCAGTTTTCTAAACATTTTAATATCTCTGAAATCAAGGTAGCCTTTGGGGACAACTGCAAATTGCTCTAATACTACTTTCTTCCTATTTCCCCCTGTGAGATTAGAGCTGTTCCTTTTTCTATCCTTCCCTTTCTGAACCGCTGGACTGTAAACTTGGGAGTTGTATGCCAAGCAAACACACTGCAGGAATGGGTAGATTTCTCCACACCATTGCTGGGTTTTGAATCTGCCAGCTAATGTGTGTGAACGCTTGTAGTGTTAGAGTCTTTGGGACCCCCTGGACCGAACCCACCAGGCTCTTTTGTCCAGGAGTGGATTGCCATTTCCTTCTCCAGGGGATCTTCCTGACCCAAGTATCAAAACCCAGTGTGTACTGCATTGCAGGCAGATTCTTTACCTGCTGAACCATTGGGGAAGCCAGAGACTCTTCTTTAAGTTCAGTAAAGCTGAATCAGAAAACTTACCTGGCACATGCCTTCTAAAGAGCTCTTTCAGTACATAGAAAATAAAGTGATAACCAAACCTTAGTTTACTTGGCATATTTTGCTTTTTTGGTGATACCTAAAATAATGACATATCCTACATTTAATGACATTTATTTCTGATTAAAAAATAGGCAGTAGTGGTAAATTTTATACATGGTAGGCAAGTTGAATCCTTGGGAAGGACGGAGCAAAGGATGTTTTGGCCCTCTTAAATGGGCTGTGACACACATTAAAATCTTTAAGATCACTAAATTTAAATTTTTTGTTTTATCTCTGCTGGGATAGTACCCGAGGGCTCCCACAGAAGCTTCACTGGCCTTGATCTCATTTGTGGGGTGTTGTCTTCATAGCTAGTAATCCCATCATGCCACTTCTGTATTCATTAATGCTGCCCTCACAGAAAAGGAAACTCTCCCTTTCCACCAGTGCAGCAGCTCTTCCACTGCTGATGCTTTTTTTTTTTTCAGTTCTCTCTCTCACTCTTTTGATAAATTGAGCTTATCTCTTCAGAGCTAGGTTAGAGGACATTTTGAGGGGCAGCATCCAGAGTCACACACCAAAATATCTGCCAATTCTAAAAATTGACATGATTTTTAAGATAAAGAGCAGGCATCTATTTTATCCCAGGATGAGCTCCTTGCCTTTTTTGAAAACTCCTATCAAGAAGATTCCTACAGCCAGAGGGTCAGACCCTAAGTCTTTTCATCTGTCTTCCCCAAAGATGTGTGAGGTCCACAGGCTAAGAAACCTCCTTAAATACTTATCTCAGAAGTAGACAAGCAGATAGGTCTTACCAGTATCTGCCACACACTGCTTGTCTGTCTTCTCCTCTAGGCTATAAGCTTCTGAAAGGGAGAGTATATTGCTATTTATTTATAACCTTCTTAATCAGTACTAGCAGATAGTACTACGGACTTCCCTAGTGGCTCAGTCAGCAAAGAATCCTCCTGCAATGCGGGAGACCCAAGTTCGATCCACGGGTCAGGAAGATCCCCTGGAGAAGAAAATGGCAACCCACGACAGTATTCTTGCCTGGGAATCCCATGGACAGGAGCCTGGCGGGCTACAGTCCATGGGGTCACAAGAGTCGGACATGACTTAGTGACTAAACATCACCACGGATAGTACTACGTAGTAAAGTTCTCATACCCAGGTGACTCTAAATATTGTCTACTGAACATATTAACAAATGATTACAGTTAACGGTCACTAAAACATAGAATATTAGAGTTAGAAGTGATAGTAAAGATTATTTAACACAAAAATGTTATGGAATACATCAGGAGACTCTATTCCACAAGTTAGACAACTCTCTCATGATCACATAGCTAATAAGTGACAGGACCACAAAGACTCAGACTCGGTCTACTGATGACAGTTAATCAGTTCTTTCCCCTTTAAAACACTAAGGGCTGCTACATTGAAACTCACAATTTTAATAAGCTTTTCTTATAAATAAGGATATTAAATCAATGCATGTATTACTCCCTCATCCTGCAGTAATATGGACCAGGAACTGAAAGACCCCCAAATTTTCTTTCTCCAACTATTAGAAGCAAATAATGAGTTTAAGTCTTTATAGACCTCTTATTTTTGCATCACTGCTATAACAAAGAACATATGTATATTTTAAAATTAGACTTTGGTCCAAGCAGCAAACAGGACACATAAAACAAGAGGGAGATTAAAATTCATCTCATTAGTCCCACATCTCTTAGAGAGTTACAATTACTAGCTCCAATATTTACAGCCAGAAGAGAAAAAGAATGAGATGACAATACCCAGACACCATCCATTGTTAGAGATCCTTAACAGTTTTTCAATGGGATTCACTGGCAGTAATTCTAGAATGTGGATGCTAAATATTAGCTTTTATAATAGACATTTATAGATCCTCAGCATCAACTTCTAAATAGCATCGCCATCACTTTATTATAAGTGCAAATAGTAAAACTACAAGTAATGATAGCCACAATTTTCAATCATTTTACCATTTAGAAAAAAAAAAGAACTTTTCACCTCTACACAAGAACATTTCCTCCCTGAGGTTCCATATAGCAAAGAATTAAAATAAAATTGCTGATGGTTACCTATTCTATAGATGACTGCTATTCACATAGTGGGAAACCGTCGAAATGTAACTCTGCATCTTTGCCCCATATTCACTTGATTTCTCCTTAAGGCACTAGTTGAATTTATCTGACAGTAAGTCTTGATTTGGGGAGGAGAGGGTAGGAAGGCTGAACACTACATTGCTAATATAAAGTCGGAGCCATCTCCCAAGCTGCATAAGATACTGATTTCCTTGCAAAATAAAATGCACAAAGGCATATCAGGATCATTCATTTCAGCTTCATTACTGGTAATTGATCACACTGCCCAGAGGAAATCAGTCCATTTGTTTTTCATGAGCCAGACTGGACAGAGGTCACCATTCACATCTCTCCTCTATAATGAACTAATTATCAAAACAATAGGCACTTAATGAAAGGCGGTCAAGGAAACATGTCTGTCCTCACTCTTTTGAACTTTCAAACTGTACAGATATATGGAACTCAGATCATTTTCTCTACTAAATCCTCTACTAAATCTCTACTAAATCTACTAAAACAAACTTGGTTCTTCCCTTCATCCTAATTTTCCTCCTGAAATTGATCGTACAGTTCTTGATCTCACTCTCCCCAATACAACAGATGCCCACGCCAAACATGAAAAGAAGTATCCACCTCCTCAGAAATGTTCTAAGAGAGCCACACTCTAATTGGTTTGTATGCCTTGCAAAGAAAACACCAGCACACATATAAACAGACTGACAGGTTGCCTGATTCCACTGTGAGGAGGCTCACAAGTCTCTGTGTTCAGTGAGCTTCCAGAACATCCTCCGGCAATGCTCATTAGCAAAACACAGCTGATACCTCTCCAAAGGTAATTGGTTGGGGGTAGGGTGAGAGGAAAAGGGTATATCCTTTCTCTCCCTGGATCCAAAAGGCCAAAGACTAAAATCCTACATATACCTCAACTCTTCAACTCTAAAATACTCAGAATCATTAAACAACAACAAAAAACAAGCAAACAAAAAAACCCAGAAACTTCTCTCCACTAAGAAGTTTGGCAATCTGGCTCACACCCCTTCAGCTAAAGTTTCAGATCTCATTTCCTGACTTGAACCCTGGGAAAGATAAGGGCCAACACATATTGGCACTATTCAAGGTACTGGCTGCAGATATTAACCCATAGTCAATGATGACCTTTTCTGACAGATTTTAATATACTGACTAGTCATAGACTATACACAGTCTTAATATACTATTACCCTATCCCCAAAAGGTTGTGATTTGTTTAGGTACAACCACTTTAAAATGAATCCAGTATATATTGCAATATGTTCAGAAGTGGCTTTTGGCACCAGGGAGTGTAGAATTATTCCCTCCCAGCTATTCAGTTTTGCTGAGAGCAGATAATAATTGTGTAGACCTCCACCTTACATAACCCTGGTGGGGGCCAGGGGGAACACTTTTCCAAGTGACAAATTTTGAAAAAAGTATTTAGTGAAAAGTTTTCTGAAAATGGCAGCAGCCACAACCAAGCAGAGAATACTTAAAAATACAAATCTGAGTTTCGTCAGGAAGGATGTGAGGATGGAGAAAAAGAAAAACGTACATCTCTCCATATACATGCATATATATGAGATTTAAAAGCTAACATTGCATATGGTGATTCTCTGAACTTCTATGTGAATTGCTAAAAATTTTATTTCCCTTTGTAGAAATACATTAAAGATCATAAAATGTCCTCTAGGAAGAGAAAGGGAGTATGTATTAGATGGTTCTTTACTTAGCTCGCCTCTTCCCTCCCCCTCCCACACTGTGACTACCAAGGTTACAAATCAGTCCACAGAAACGTCAAGAAACAGGCCAGAAGCCTGTACCACTTGTCCCCAGAGGTAAGCGGCAGGCTCATCGCTCACAGCTGTGACTTCTCACTCTGCTCTCCTTGCTAGGAAGCTCTGATACACACTTAACTCTTATGCACCCTGGTTTTTATATTTTATAAATAAATTTCCCCCAGAATGGATACATGTGTATGTATGGCTGAGGCCCTTTGCTGCTAACCTGAAACTACCTCAATCTTGTTAATCTGCTATACCCCAGTACAAAAGGAAAAGTTTAATGTTCGAAAAAAAAAAAAAATTTCCCCCATTTTACTTCACAGAAAATAACAATCAACTTCTAAAAAAATCATATAAGCTGTGGCATAAAGATCACAGGACAAATTACCTAAGAGCTGTGGCCTCAGATAAAGTCCCTGGGCCTTTATAAGATGTGGTGGAAGAGGAAAAGAGAAAAAGGAGTAGTTTCTTCTACAACTGTAAAGTGATTCATACAGGTGAATTAAAATACGGCAGAGAGGAAATAAGTGCAGTCTATAAACTCCCTACGCAATAAGACAGTTAGTACTGACAAGATCTAATCCCTTCCACGAACCATCATATACAGCTTTTTTTGAGATACTTTTAGAAAGAGATTTAAATAATGAATGAGAATATTCTCATACGGATGCTGGTGACTGTATATACATCTTTATACACTCCGGGAGTTTACAATGGACAGGGAGGCCTGGCGTGTGCAGTCCATGGGGTCGCTAAGAGTCAGACACGACTGAGCGACTGAACTGAACTGATACACTCTGATGCCACAGCAATCTCCACTAGGCCTGTGACTTTGCAAGAGCTGTTTCCTACCACTTCCTTCTGTGACATTCCCTCTAATGGCCAAGCAGGTTAGGGCAGAAGGAAAAGACTTCAAGGGAAAGCCACCATCTTAGCGTACTCCTCAAGAGTCCAGACAAGAGGCCTGTAGTGACACTGAGGGGGAAGTCAGGCTGGTGGAAACACTTCATGTGTCGCCGACAAGATGATCTGCAGTCATACTGATTATTACTGGCCCAGATAAAATTAGCTTATTTTAGTATCTCTAATTTCCTTTAATTTCTCTGAACCCTGTAGGGTCTCTATAACTATATTCTCTTTTTGTTGCATAGCTCCTGTTCTGATTTTTTTTTAATATTTCTGTGCTTTTAGGTGACTTTAGGAATGAGGCAAAGCATAAAATTGTAAGAGTAAGTCATCAGCTTGAATTAAGGAATCTCATAAACATAAAACATAAAGGTGAGTATCAATAAACCTAAGCTAAATACACGTACAGAAAAATGATACTAACATACAGCTCTATGCTTCTTAGAAGACAATGCAAAACATGGTATATGACAGATTAGTTGCCATTAATTACATAATAATTTGCAAGTACCATTTCATTATGGAAGACATACCTCACCCAGCAAAATATGTTAAGATTAACTTATCATATGGATGTTTATAGAAAGATGACCAAAAAAATAATAATAATTACAATGGGTCAGGTGTTCTCACAGTAGTGGGAGTGGTAGTCACTCAGTCGTGTCCGACTCTTTGCGATCCCATGGAATGTAGCCCACCAGGCTCATGGAATTCTCCAGGCAAGAATACTGGAGTGGATTGCCATTCTCTTCTCCAGAGGATCTTCCTGACCCAGGTATCAAACTGTGTTGCAGGCAGATTCTTTACCATTTGAGCTATAGGGAAGACCCCGCATGATATCAATAAAAGCTCTAAGAATCTTCTTCATGTGAACATATCTTAATCTAACTCTCAGTGAAGTCAAAAGCATTATGTTAAAGCAGAGTAAAACCATTTACATGAGGTCCAAATATATGGCTACTTGGAAGTCTGACTTTACCCAGGCTTGAGAATCCAGAAGAATAGAGATTTGGCACCTCTACATTCACATATAGGCGCTATCCTGATAGCAGGCTGCCTACCAGGAAGTATTTCTGAGGGAAAGACATCAGACCTTCTGCATGAGGGTAAGGTTGCCAACAGAAATCTCCACATAAATTTGCCAGGTGGAGAAATCCAAGATCAGGAGGCCAGAAGGATAGAAGAAACTGTCAGGATCGGCATAACCAATTGGGAAGGGTCTGAGCAAGCAACGGCTGATGCTGAGAAACAAGCAATGCATCAGCAGAAAAACAGGACAGAGAGGACACAAGTGATGGTTAACCCCCGAGGACATTCATTCCATTTAAGCTCCACAGTATCTATAAACTGACAAAATGATATCTAGACTGTTTTGTAACATTCTGGAAAGCAGGCAATTTGAGACTAAAGTCAAAGGGATTGAATGCTTAAAATACACAGTTATTCTGTACTGAAGTATCACATCTTTTTCTACAGAGACCAGATATACATTTTCTTTGGAAAATTAAAGTACAGTTTGTGTTCTTGCATAGGAAGTGGGAGACCACCCATAAGGCTTTTGAAATGATGATGTTCAAAAATCAGTGTCAGTGTCATTAAACTTCACCGATTTCCCAGTATGACCTCCCAGAGGGGTTCAGACTCAAGGAGTGTGGTTGCCACAGTGACCTGGCAGATGGCATGAGGGGTTCATGGGTCTCCGTTTCAGGATCATATGTGCCTGGAGGAAGGGGTGCCATTTTCTTATTATTACAAATGCTCTAAAAAGCTGGCAGAGTTCTGGGGGCCACAAAGAGAGAACTGAGTCAGAGTCTAGGCAGAGAGAAGGGTTTGGCAGGAAGAAAGCAAGCGATCCACCTGGGATGGAGAAGCTACAGACAATAAATTCCCAGGAGAGCCAGCAGTAGCTGCAGAGCTGAATAATTCATGGCTTGGGAAGGAGGCCATATTGGTGGGTACTATAATTTGGCATATTCTTAAATGAAAACTGAAACTATGCGTAAGGGAGAGCTATTACACTGGAGACTGAACTGTCAAATGAATGCTGTATAGGAATATTGAAATTTCAATCCCAATTGTTAATATTGCATGAGATATATTATAACAGTGATTGGAAGCAAATTATAGAAGCCACTTAACAATATCTGTTTTACTTGTAACCTACAATAGCAGTCATTAACAACAACTGTGATAACAATATGCTAAGAACTCAGAGCATTCAAACCTGGAAGAGACAAAGAAATGAAAAAAAAAGAAAAGTTTGTAGAGAGTCTGAAAGCTTGAATAGGCACAGGTGTGATAACCGAAAGTCAGCCCTATCCAAAGAAAAAATGGTTGACAACTGCTGGGGATGTCAAGGATATTTCAGAAATGTATACAAGATTCTTCAAAAGTTCTATTCATAAACACATTCCATCACTTCTCAGAACCTGCTGGATGCCAGACTGATGAAAGTGACAATCAAGCAAGCAATTATTCAGGATGAGATATTGACAGACATCTGAAAAAAAAACCATTAGTTCTCAAACTGAATGCAGAAATGTTTAAGAAGAAGAACTTTGGAGCAATCAGATATTAGTTCAAGGCCTGTCTCTGCCCTTTAGTAGCATGCTGTTTTGGGAAAGTCACATAATATTATACAATGTTACAAGTCAAAAGAAGCTGTGGATATATTGAATACTTCTTTACATTTTAAATATTAAAGAACCCAAAGAGTTTCATTCTATGGATATATGTGTGCTCAGTTGCTGAGACTGACTCTTTGAGACCCCATGAACCGTAGCCCGCCAGGTTCCTCTGTTCATGGAATTTTCCAGGCAAGAATACTGGAGCAAGTCACCAGCTTCTACTCCAGGGGATCGTTCCGATCCAGGAATTGAACCCACGTCTCCTGCATCTCTTGCACCGTCAGGCGGATTCATTAACACTCTGCCACCTGGGAAGTCCAATATTCACCATTCTAGAAATTTAACTTGAGGTTTAAAAAACACTATTTAGTCTTTATTTAAATATAAAAATAATAAGCCCATTACATATTATGACACATGTAAAAAAAAAAAACAAATATATTGTCCAAAAATGTAAGAATAATATCATGTTTATATTGATATTTTGTAAATATCTTGACTGTTCTGACTTAATAGAAGACAGTTGTTTTCTTATATCTGCTTCTTCATTCAATAGGTTGTTTTTGAAAATGGAAGAAAGGGGTGTCAATTTACTCCATATATTTGAGAAATTCCTGAAACATAAAAATCAGGTACAATCTGATTATAGGATGTACAGAGAAGAGAAAACCACAGCATAAAACACTACTGTTAGCAGGATTCTCTTCAAGGGAGCTCTGTCGAGTTCAAAGTCAGTGAGTACAAAAACAGAAAGGAGCTAGGATGCATGATAGGAGTAGACTAATTAAAGCATTTCTTGTATTTATTTAAGAGAAGGAACCAGAAAGCCCTTTCTGTTCCTTTGCAGACAGAGGCTAGTGTCCTTTCCCTCAGGACTACACCCAGAGAAACTTTCTCCGAAGAAAATGGGTCATCTCCCAGAGGACGGTTCTGCATGTGGGTGTCAACATCTGAGAGAAAGAACATGGCTTAAGGTCATGTCAGAGCTCTATAACATACAGCAAGAAAGAATATACTGACTCAGAAATAAGATTCGCTAAGACTGCTTCTCCCAAAGTAACTCTCTTGACAATGGAGAATGTCACAGGACAGTACACGCTGCCCAACAACACTTGCGTGGTAGCTCCTGTCAGACAGCGCTTTCATTTTTATATTATTTTATTATTTTGGCACGCCACATGGCTTGCAGGACCTTAGTTTCCTGAACAGGGGCTGAACCTGGGGCCCTGGCAGTGAAAGCATTGAGTCCTAACCACTGGACCACAAGGGTATCACCCAGACTGTGCTTTGAGAGTTTTAAATGAGAATCTCACACTCGAGGGCTGTTGGGAACAAAGACCTATAAAACTGCATAATAATCCCATGCAAGCTAACTCTACTAATTAAATTAGTTCTTTATTCCGAAATCCAAACAGTCAAACAAGGGTCATCAAATATTAGAGGAATATTAAAAGCATGGAAATAAGGAAGCAAAACAAAGAAATAAACTAGTAAATCTGGGATAAAACTGAATCAAATTGGAGAGAAAATACTTCTTAAAAAATATTAGTGTCTTCAGAGAGATACAAGAGGATATTATATACATCCATAGTTTAAGAAGAATTTTGGGCAACCCATTCCAGTATTCTTGCCTGGAAAAGTCCATGGACAGAGGAGCCTGGCGGGCTGCAGTCCATGGGGTTACATGACTGAGCATGTGTGCACAAGGGTGGAGGGAGATGGGTTGGTAGCAATAACCTGGTAGAACTAAAAAAAAGAAAAAAAAGAAGAATTTTGCATGACTAGGAAGCTATTCAAGGGCAAACAAGGTAAGATTTGAAAATTCTTTAGCACAACTAATTAATTACACGTTAAATCAGTGGTTTTAAAGCTTTCTTGACCAATAAATACATTTACCATTATGACACATTGTTTATATGTATGTATATGTTACATCTAGCCATTATTTCATGTGTGATAATTCTATTTATTTTGTCAGAAAGACTTGTGATTTATTGGTGTGTTGTGATCAGGGTTTTAAAACAGTTGGTATAATTATAGAATACAAAAAAAAAACTTAAAATCAAGGGATTAGTCTATAGGATAAAAGTTAAGTAAGAACATGTCAAACAATGAAAAGCAAAGAAATGGATAAAAAGAGTAATAAGTAAGAGTCATAGATAATAAAAATCCAAGCGGCACAACATCCATCTTTTTCTTTAAAAAAAAAAAATATATATATATATATACATACACACACATACATACATATACTTGAGGCTTCCCAGGTGGCACTAATGGTAAAGACCCCCCACCTGCCGATGCAGGAGACATAAGAGATGTAGGTTTGATTCCTGGGTCAGGAAGATTCCCTGCAGAAGGACATGCAATCCACTCCAGTATTCTTGCCTGGAGCATTCCATGGACAGAGGAGCCTGGTGGGCTACAGTCCATGGGGTCACAAAGAGCTGGACATGACTGAGCGCAGCACATACATACACTTACATACGGTTAAAAAACCCAAATAGTATAGAAGGAAAAAAATGAAAGATTTTTTTTTTTCTCTATTTTCTTTTTTTTTTTTTTTCCAAGTCCTACTTACTAGAGATAATCATTATTATCAGTATTTATAGTTTTTAGGTGACTACTATTAAAATCTTAATGCCCTCAAACCCTTAATTTTAGACAGTATTTATCACCATCCGTATGAAAAACGAGAGGTTCAAAACACCCAAACTTCCTGCCAATCTTTGTAAACTCTTATTATTTTCCATTCTTCTAGGTCTCTTGATTTATTTTATACATATATATATAATTTATTATAATATAAAAATATGATGTATCTTCATTACTTTCCCTTTCATCCTTCATCTTATAAAATTTACTACATTATTATTATTACTATATTGTCAAGTTTTATAATATTTGCATTATATTATCCTCTGTATTTATTTTGTGTTTTGCCTATAGATTGATTCTAAAAACTAAAAAGCAGCAAATATAATTGAAATACCATAACACTTTCACTCATGTTTGCTGATTTTTAGTCTAAAGTGGATAAAGATATGGACAATTTTCAGACACCCTACACTTTCATAATTACATGTTGATACTGTTAAAATGGACTTCCCAGGTTGTGGTAGTGGTAAAGAAGCCACCTGCCATTGCAGGAGATACCTGAAACACGGGTTCAATCCCTAGGTCAGGATGATCCCCTGGAGGAGGGTATGGCAATCCATTCTAGTATTCTTCCCTGCAGAATCCCATAAACAGAGAATCCTGGTGGGCTATGGTCCATAGGATCGCAAAGAGACGGATGAGAATGAAACAATTTAGCATGCAGGCATGTACCATTAAAATGCCTTTCCTATACCTGAATCTGCATTTTACACATTAAGTGCTGAAGGATGCTTCTGAACCATTCAATAGATCTGGAATACCAATTCTAGGTACCCAACATGGCATCTGGAATGCCAGAGTAGGACAGGGAAGGCTTGCTTTTGTGACATTAAATATGGACAGACTTTCATCCAGACTGTCTCTCAGGCTAAGCTTAGATGACAGGGCAGTGGTCTTTCACAAAGCCTCTGGATATCTGGGTCTTCCAGCTAGCTTACTCGGGCAGGATCACCAGTCACACCCAGGAGATTCAATTTTCTTATCCCCTCTCCTCCTGTTATTCTTTTCTGACTGTGAAGAGATATGGGGACAGTCATGGACAGGAAAAGGGGATGTTTGCCTGACTTAAATCCTAGATTAAAAAAAAATTGATTACAGAACTTAAAAGCAGCAGCCAAAGAATCCCACTGCTTGTAAAAAGTTCTTATAAGTCCTTGGAAGATCTCAGAAATCCTCCAGATTTCCTGGCTCCAAGAGGGCCAGGCAGTGCAGAAACCATCCTGGGAATTTTATCATTTTTTTTGGCTTCACAAGAGGAGACATTCCTCCCTCAAATAAGTGGGCCTACTGGACTACTTTAGGGTATTTCAATTTCAAATATATTTCTGGTGAATATTATCTATTGAATACTAATCTAGGAAAGGTCTCATCACACTTGACATCATTTCCCAATTGGAAGATTCTTCCTTAACCTGGGATATAAGTTAAGCCTTCATGTATATACTCTTTCTAGATTAAAAAAAAAATTCTTTTTATTTATCTATTTCTCTTAAAATTTTCCACTTAATTCATATAGAATTCATGTTGACATGTATACATACAAAGGTGAATAGACTATCTTGACTTTTCTCCAGAGAACCAATTTTCAAGATGCCATTTATTGAACAAATTATATCTTTCCTGTTCTATTGGGGTTAACTAGAATTCCAATTTTTTAGTGTATTTTCGGAACTAAACCTTTATCAGTAATGAAAATACTCAAAGACTTTATTCACAGGACACACACGTTCATACCTTTCCAGGACCAAGATATATGAGAAGTCAAATAATTCATCAGAATGTTGCATAGGTGCAAATGAAATCAGGATGAAGGATGATAAATGTTCTTAAGGATATTTCATCTGACTCTTGATGGAAGATGATAAAATAGCCTTACAACCTAGCTCAACAGACCTTCATAGTGACTGAATCACTCCCCCGGAGAGAAATAGATGCTCATTACAGTTTTGTCTCTGGATTAACTTCAATGTTAGATGTTTCAGTGTTATCATCACTATGTTCTATGGGATCTGTGTATACTCTATTAATCCCCTCAGATGAGACAATATCTATTTCTCCTGGGACACTTCCATGAGCATCCTTATCAATTCAGTGCATTTTCTTTGGATTTATAGGAACATGATCATGTTTCAAATAACATGGTCATTTGAAACATGATCATGTTTCAGATAACAGTACTATTTTCCTTTTCAAAATTTATAATTGTATTTCTATTTCAGCACATACCATTGACTAGAAACTACAGAACAGTATTTAAATTATAATAATGATACTGAGCACCCTGAACTTGCCCCAATTATATCTAATGGATGTAGAATCTTACTCTTGAAACTTATCACATTTATTTCAAATTTATTTACATTTTTAAAAATTGGTAATGGGTGTTAGTTTCTGTAGCATCATCAGATTTAGTGATGTGCTATAACCTTAATAGAGTTCCTAATATTGGACCATAATTGTGTCTTAAAATAACTTTTCAGTTTTCAATCATTTTATTAAAGTATAATGAATGATTCTTTGCAAGAATTATTGTTTTAATTTTCTTTGTCAGTATTTTAGCTTGGATTTTGGCCTTTATTTCAGATGAACACTTCCAGCTGTAAGAACAAAAATACTTACCACAGTGACAAGTGGCATGTGGTGTGTGTCTGTGTGTGTGTGTGAGCATGTGCCTGTGTATATATATGCTAACTCAGTTAATAGGAAAAACAGAGGTGACTTGAAGCCACTTCAGTAGGTCAATTATGTCATCAGTGATCTAAGTTTTATATCCTTCTCTCCTCTACCATCTTTAACAACAGTCAAAGGTATTTGTTTTTCACACTAGACACCTCATGTTTGCAAAATGTCTGCTGCCATTCCAGACAACACTAACAAGCCTTCCCCTTCCATTTGATCCTACTATTAGGACATTAATCTAGCTATTCCAGATGCTCACCAGCAAAAGTCCTCTTAAGTTCCATTAGCTAGAACTGAATCAGTCAGCCATACTCATGCTCTAAGGAGGGCTGGGAAAGTGAACTGCTGGCAAAGAGGAACATAATTGTCATCTTTAGTTTAGAGTTAGACCAATCATAATTAATCACCTTGGGTTGGAAAAATCACAGCACACTGAAAATAAGGATTCTATTCGCAAGGAAAGAGATGGAATGAAGATGGTTCAACATAAAATTAATAATATGTCTGCCACTCTCCCTATTCAATTTTTGTGAGTCAAATCCGTACTTTTTTTGTACTGAATTTATCATTTTCAATAATCAAAATTAATGCTGATTTCCTAAAATGCAATGTTCAGTATTCTAAATGTTCCATGTTCTGCAGTGATACGCACAAGGATGTTGCCAGAACTAAGGTAAAATCATCTGATTCTAGAAACTTTTGTGGAGGAATAACCTGTTATTTGTACAATTTGTTAAGATTATTGGTCTATTTAATCTTTGATTTCTGCTAGAGTAAACTTTGATAATTGGTATGTTTTCAGAAATGCTTCATTTATGTTTTCAAGTATTAAGCTTGGAGTTTAATATGCTATTACTGAAAAAATTTTATATTTACAATATATGTATGCTCCCGCTAATAGAAATAGGTATGCTACTTCCTGATTTTTAATAAAATAAGTTTCTGAATGTATTGTTATTTTCTAAAGAACAAGTTTTTGAATGTTTTAGTTTCCTTTTCAATAATTC
Organism: Cervus canadensis; assembly: GCF_019320065.1. NCBI lineage: Eukaryota > Metazoa > Chordata > Mammalia > Artiodactyla > Cervidae > Cervus > Cervus canadensis. Next base: position 73,580,147 of record NC_057392.1, read on the forward strand.
ATTGGTATCTGCCTTGAGTTTCATTATTTTGTACTTAATTTCTTTCGGCTTACTTTGTTTTACTGTTTCTAAATTTGTGATTTTAATCCTTAATTAATTATATTATTAATTCCTATTTAATAATGAAAAGATCTAAAGCTAAGATAGTTCCCTTACATTCAGTTTTGGCTACATAGTTTAAATTAAAATACTTCTAGTTCCCATTTTCCTTACCTAGGGTATAGCTTTCTAGCATTGAAGAATTGCTGTTTTCTCAAAAAAACATCAAAAGAAAGAAACAACCCAAATATTAGGCAGAAGATCTAAAGAGACATCTTTTGCAAAGATGACATGCAGATGGCCAAAAGGCACATGAAAAGATGTACAACACTGCTAATCATCAGGGAAATGCAAATCAAGATCACAATGAGATATTATCTCACACCTATCAGAATGGCTATCATCCAAAAAACACAAATAACAAATGCTGGCAATGATGTAAAGAAAAGGGAATACTATTGGTAGGAATGTAAACTGGTGTAGCTACTGTGGAAAACAGTATGGAATTTTCTCAAAAACCTGAAAATAGAACTACCATATGACCCAGTAATTCCACTCCTGAGAAGACACAAAAACACTAATTTGAAAAGATACATGCACCCCAATGTCCATAGCAGCATTATTTACAATTGTGAAGATATAGAAGCAATCTAAATGTCCATCAATGGCTAAAGATGATGTGAGATATATAGATAGGTAGATATGGACAGATATATAGATCTATATAGAAATCCATATAGATCTATAGATCGATACATGTATATATCTACATATACACACAATATACATATATCTACACACACACACAATATACATAGAATATCAATCATAAAAAAGAATGAAATTCTGCCATTTGCAGCAAAATTAATGGACCCGGAAGGTATTACACTAAGTGAAATAAGTCAGATAGAAGAATACAAACAGTATGATAAAACTTACATGTAAAAACTAAAAAATAAAACACTAGTAAATATAGCTTCACAGAGATTGCAATTTTTCTCTAAACCAAAAAGAAATAAAGTCTTCTTGGAAAATAAATTTGTCAGAAATTAATTTAGCCACCTCCATTCTCTTTCTGTTTGTATTTATTAGGATATTACGCTAACTATTGTTTCTCTTTAAAATTCTCTTTCCTTGGGCAAGTAGGAAAGCATCACAGTTTAGTTTTCAACCAAATGTGCAAGTCTTATATTTTAACTATTATATTGAAACTTCCATTTTATAGTCATATGCTGTTTCTAAATGCTTACTTTTATTTACAACTCGTAATACTTTTTATATTCTCCAGTAACCTGTGAATTGGACTAAATATTTATGTAACTCCACTAATGATTATCTTTATTTATACTTATACAATAGTGTTTATACTTAAACTATGAAGAATTGATGCTTTTGAACTGTGGTGTTGGAGAAGACTCTTGGGAGTCCCTTTGACTGCAAGGAGATCCAACCAGTCCATCCTAAAGGAGATCAGTCCTGAATATTCACTGGAAGGACTGATGCTGAAGCTGAAACTCCAATACTTTGGCCACCTGATGCAAAGAACTGACTCATTTGAAAAGACCCTGATGCTGAGAAAGACTGAAGGCAGGAGGAGAAGGGGACGACAGAGGATGAGATGGTTGAATGGCATCACCAACTCAATGAACCTGAGTTTGAGCAAACTCTGGGAGTTGGTGATGGACAGGGAGGCCTGGTATGCTGCAGTCCCTGGCGTTGCAAAGAGTTGGACACAACTGACCGACTGAACTGAAAAATCCCAAATTTCCAGTAATCTAAAGATGTGTAGTTTTACACACTTCACCACACAAGATAAGGAATTGAAAACATGTTTACCTCTCTTTATTCCTCTACTCTCTCCATTCAGGTCTTAGTTAATATAATCTCTTGGTTTAATCTAGTTTCAATTAAATTGCTATGTTTACATTGTCCACAGCACTTCTAAAATACTTCAGCTTTTCCACTGAACTTTGTTATCAAATTTTTAAAAATCATTATTTTTTTTAGATTTAAGCTTTTAATGAAACCCTAACTCAAATTTAAGTCCTAAAAAAAAAAAACCAGATTTCCTCATTTTTAACATCTTGATTTTAGGTCATTTCAACTGGCAGAAGTATTCCTTAAAGTGATTAAATTTTTCAAAACAGTAATTTCTATTTATCTTTCCAAAATTTTTACTAGTGAATAGCTAGATTTACATATCTCAACAATTTTGTGAATTGCAAAGAGCCCTATCCAAGTGAAATCTGTTTATTTTTTCACTTTAGTAATTATCACAAATTGTTCCCATATTCTGGCAATAGACTGACTATAAATCTTGGCTTTCACTGTTCCAAATTGGCTTTTTTTCCCCACTATGTCCTAATGGGAATTTTAATGGAAATTCAGGAACTGCTCACATTTTCCCTCATAACTTGAATATTTTCTTCTTACTTGACAATTGATCACATTGCTGAACATTCAGTTTTTTCTTTTGAAAATAATCTTCAGAAAAAGAAGTAACAGAAAATAAGAAATACCAAGCAAAGGAAATAAAACCTCAGAATCTGAAGGCACTTCAACTATGAAAAATAGGAGCAGAAGTAGATTTATGAATGGGATGAACATGGGAGGGAAAGACATTGGTAAAATTACCAGTTTGTTGCCCTGGAAAATGTTTAATTTCTACTAGAACAAATTGACATTTCTTAACAAAACTGCCCACTTCCAAATCTTACCCACTCAGTCCAAATTCCAACCCCCATTATTTCAAAGCTCTGGTTAGTGAGTGTAATCATAAAAACATGTGCAACTTTCTCTAATTTCATTTCAAAAGTTAACGAAAACTCACTTGGTCACTAGTAGAAAGGCAATGTCCTTTTAAGGTCTAAAAGAGCTTAAGCTTCCAGGTTGCCAGAACCTATTTTAATATATTTTTCTAAGCAGTGTGGATAATGAGATAAGATATTCGGGGGAATTAAAATGTCAATTATGTGTACAGCTTCGTAAATATGCTCAGTGATTTGAACTGATTCATTATATGGGCTTAAATTATTATTGCAACAGCGAATGTCAACCATTCATGATACATTCCTTCATCACAAAATATTGACAACCAAATTCAACTATGTATTTCCCCCAAACCAATAGCTACTATAAAATTATTCTCAATTTGCTCCTAAATAATTTCATTAGCGTTCTGACACTGTAAGCATTCTCCAAAATATGTGTGCCCAATTTCTCTGTTATCTAAAGAACTCAAGTGAAACCTCAAGTAATATAATATTTGAGCATAGTGACTAAGTATTTGCCCAAGGTCATATAGCTAGTAAGGCAAAAATAAAACTTCCAAACGAATTTAACTAATACCAAAACCTATATTCTTTCTGTTATTATTTTGATTACTTTGGTATAAATAACAAGAGCTAAGAATACTGAGTATTCACTATACTTTAGCCATATGATCATAGTTGATTTTCACAACTCTTCTAGATAGATTTAGTTTTCCCACTGTGCAGAAAGGAAATTGAGGCTCAGAAAATTTTAAGTGTATTAACAACTCATAAAAGTACAAAAAAAATGTACATTGCTTCAAATCACTATGTCTGTGACTTGGCCAGATAGTTAAGTGTGCAATCTGCCTTGAAATACCTTTGAAGAACAACATTATTATGGAGAATTGGAGACATGAAAAATCAAGTCAGAATTCTTATTTTAGAGAGCAAAAAAAGCAAAGAGCGCTCACCTCACAGCAGGGGCCAAGCAAGGATGGGCTCAAGGAGATGCTTATGTGAACCTGTATTCTGATGTAGCTTCTTCATGTGAGAGTCAAGGTAGGACCCAACTGCACACCAGCACTTCTCATCAATAAATACTGTAAATCATTCTTCTCTGTATGGTTATCTTCTCAGCTGCCCTCAGCATTTTGAGAAGTGAAAGGTCCCAATGAGCCAGTTACCTTTTTGCTCAGGGCTAAATGTACACTCTTTATAGCCCTACCTGCTTGTCCATAGCCCATGACATGTGCCAACTTTCTTTGTGTGAAACACAAATAACTCCCATGATTCAATTAAAGAGCACCAGTAAAAATTAAAGAGCACCAGATGACAGGATGAAATCCATACCATTATGGGGAAATAGCACCAGTATACCTTTTACTGAGCATTAGGGAAAATATCAATGCTAGCCTAACAAGGGGTAAAATATGTTTGATTTTTCTAAAAGATATATGCTCTGAGTTATAATTTTGTAGCTTAATGTGAAATGCTTATGTGGAATATAAACTGTTAAATCTGTACACTTATCAATTCTTGAGTCATATATTTTCTATGCTTCTGGTTAATCATGTATGAGGTTAGCTTTGCCCACACATCTGTTCACTTCTTAATTACCAGATTTCATCTGACCTGGGTGGATTAAACAGAACCCCCTTTTATTTTCCCTGGTGGTACAGAGACATCATTATTCTGTCAAAGATTCTATTCTATATATTTATTAATTTTATGATACATGACATCTCATCCTTCAACAGGTCACAATCTCCATCAACACTGAGACCTCATCTAAACAATGCCACATAATTCATGACATGGCCACCAATCCTATACAGAAGCAGCAGCTACACAGCTGTTATATATATTTTATGGGCACCACCTCTATTTTAAACCCTTTCAAAGAGAAGGCATTTTAAGAGAACAAGCAATTATTTAAACATTAAACATCTGGGTTTATCAACTTGCACCTAAAGTTTCTATTTGTGAGATATTCAGTGAGTCTGAATTTTGACCTCTCAATTCCCTGGCAGCAATGGTAAAAAAAAATTATAGACCAGTCCTTGCCTACCCCACAGAGTTGTTGTGATGATCAAAAGAGGCCACGTGACGCATACCTAAAGATGTGAGCAGAACATTATTTATAGTGCTTAAAAATTGAAACGAACCTAAATATTCAATAAAAGGTGTATGGTTTTCTAAATGTTAAAATATTTGGATGATGGATGATATTTATTAAGAGACTTTCATCACACTGAAGAAATATATAATATTATTTTTAAAGGATAAAATATTATCTTTTAAGGTAAAAAAATTTTTTTCTTAATCCCCAAAGAAAACACACCATAATGTTAACAGTAGCTATCAGTGGACACTAATAGTTATTACATAATCATTTTTTAATAAAACTGGGAAAATACATAAATGTCACATTCAACATAAAATAATAATAATAATTTTGTTTTATACTTTTCCAAAATAAATACATTTTTCTATAACTGGAAAAGTATTTAAAATATATGGAGAATACTTTGTACATCAGAATATGCTACCAAAATATATGCTAGTTAAAAACTTGAATAAAGATTAAGGTAAATAAGAAAGTCTACTTTCTGCAGTTTGTTTCATTTCCAAATATAAGTTCAAGTTTCTTAACAATCTAGAAGGAATCAGTTCCATTATTCCAGTATTTCAATTTGAGATAGTAAACCATTAATACCTATCTAGCATAAGGTAAATATAATATGACTCTAGTCATTTAACTAACTCAGATGTTAGCATACAATTCTGATGATAAAATCAGAGAGTTCAAAATAACAGCTATCTAAACATGGGATGCTTATAAAGTGTGATGGTAAAGATTATTTAGATAGCTTTATTTTCTTATGGAAAATTTGTTAGTGTTATATTCTTTTGGAGAAAATACTGCACACTCCTAAGAAATCTTCATTAGCTAACAGTTAGCATTGAAATTTTTAAAATAAGACTCTAAAAAATAAATAAGAAATTGGGATCATACAATTATTTTTAAAAATGTAAAATATAGAGTTACAAAATATTATTTATGTAGAAGATGTATTTCAAGCTTTTTGGTTCAACTCATGAATAAATTTAAAATTAGCTAAGATTAAGAGAATAATCAAACAATTTATTTACAATATTTATTCAGTGAGCTATCACTTATAATGGGAGTCAAAAGAATCAAAACTGAGAGAGGTAATTCTTGACTTCATTTTTAAAACTTGACCACAGTATTCATATAGTCTAATTTTTTGCATAATAAATATTTAAAATATAGCTACATTTTGAAACTATTAATTTATATTCAAAATTATTTATGTGTACACATATTTTTAAAATTATAAATGAAAGAAAATATGACCACCCTCTTCCATGAGTCAAGTTGAGATAAAACAATCTGAACAACCTTGAGATGTATTTCTTATTCCTCTTAATCAGTAAGGAATGCGAACCTTGTCCAGGGTCATAAATTAAAGAAATGCAGTCAAAGGGAACTCACTTTCTACTAATCATAAAACCACTGAATTACTGCAAAAAATATGAAATAATCACCATTAGGCTATACCCCCAAAAGGAAATTCCCTATGGAGAAATAAAGTCATAAATTAATAATGGAAAGCTACCACATCAACAATTCCAAGATACCAGTTTCCTCACATTTTAACATCTCTAAAGTTGACATACATCTTAAAATTGGTGGAGCATTTATCAATCAAGGACAACTTACATCAGTACTTGGCAAACTACCTGGAGGAGGAAATGGCGATCCACTCCAGTTTTCTTGCCTGGAGAATCCCATGCACAGAGGAACCTGGCAGGCTACAGTCCATAGGGTCGTTAAGAGTCAGACAGGACTGAGCAGGCACGCACAATCCTTATATAGCTCTAAGCTGTTCAATATGAGTCCACTTGCTTTTGAACTGTGGTGCTGGAGAAGACCCTTAAGAGTCCCTTGGACAAAAAAGAGATCAAACCCGAGTCAATCCTAAAGAAAATCAACCCTGACTATTCACTGGAGGGACTGATGCTGAAGCTGAAGCTCTGATACTTTGGCCACCTAATGTGAATAACTGACTCACTGGAAAAGACCCTGATGTTGGGAAACAAGGAGGGCAGGAGAAGAAGGCAACAGAGGAAGAAATGGTTGGATGGCATCACTGACTCAATAAACATGAGTTTGAGCAAAGTCCAGGAGATACTGAAGGACAAGGAAGCCTGGTGTGCTGCAGTCCATGGGGTCGCCAGGATTTGGACACAACTGAGCGACTGAACAACAACATGCATGTGAGTATTTGAAAAAGGAAAATTGCTATTAACACTTCTAAATGCTTCTCTCAAATTCTTCTAATGCATGTTTAACAGTGTGTGAGCCACATTTTTAAGTAGCACTGTGTTAGGAGTCAATGAAATATTGACATAACTAAAGTTTATTGCACATAATTTTGAATCCTTTGTAATCAGTATTTTATAACACACAATTTTTAATCAAGATTATCAATGGATTTTCTTAAATTGGGACAAGTAGTATAATCAACTATTTCACTTTCTTTGCCACAAATGAATTAAATGGCTGAGGGCAGGGGTCAAAAAGAAAGAAAGAGTATTGGAAAATCCACCAATTTGAAACATGGTTCATGAACAATCAAGAATTAGCTGTGTCAGTTAAATTAAGTATTTCTGACTTGCAAGTGCAGTCATTTAGTAAGTCCTGCTATTTTTGGTTATTTTGGTCCTTGAGTTATCTTATCACTGGTGGATGGATCACTAGCTTCTATTCTGCAGTAAAACTTACATATGAAAAATGATTCGGTCACTCATTAAAAATAAACTGTAATTGATGTTTAGTTCCTAACAGTAAAGCTGAATAACTTATGCCATAAAAAGAACAAAATATGCCTTATCTCACTCTGTGCTAAACCACATAAAAAATGAAAGATCCTGCAAGTAAAAAAGTAAAATATGACAAACTAGTCAGGAAATGTATTTAGGAAATGAGGGAAGTAATGCCATAAACATAGACAAAACCCAAGCCTGTCATTAGTTGTAAGATCTTACAGTTTAAATTATTCTTCCCCTATTATGTATTTTTACTATGACAACTTCTTATGAATATGGTGTTTTTCAAATTTCTTTGTATGCAGAGACTCTCAAAATACTGTACACCTTTTCCCATTGAAAAGGTTCAGAATTTGGAACTGATGTAAATGGAGATGTAACTGTTTTCTCAAAGGAACAGCCTAATTCACTGCTGTATCCACCCACCCCCCAGGGGTAGGTACTACTTGTTTGCACAATTCATATTTGTTGACTCCTGAATGAATTACAAAAGTGGTGTCTTCAAAGAAAGAAGAGAGCACACATACCCTAATTGCTCTGTCCAGTATGGGTGGCCTCAACAGGAAAGAGCAAATGAAAACCCAATCCTGGCAACCTGTTCAAAACAAAGGTGGATTTTGCCATAATATGTCTCTCCCCACATCAGGCACTGAAGCTGAAAAATAAACTCTTCTACCTGTTAGAAAAGACATACTAGCCTGACTGGCTAGTGGGAATTCCAGCTATATCCACAACATAGTGTAACTCACAGCTAGGAATGTGCTCTGGAGGCTCATTATTTAATTAAGAGTAGGAATTACAAGAGCACTAAATGCAATGAAGCAGCACAATTTGCAAAGGCTCTGAATTTATGGTTTTCATTAATTAACATAAAGTAGTGTAGGCAAGCAAAATCAAGTGATCTGCTCAGCTATTAGAATTTTGAGAGTTAATTAATATAACAGCACAGACCATTGAGCTTAGAAATTATGAGTAACATATAGAATTTTAAAGAGTATCATGATGTTTTGTAATTACAAGATACTCCTCTGCTTCCTCAAATTGTATTCTTTTGAAGCTTGGTCCCTTAACTCAATTCAAGATCAGATATGGCTAAACCTATATGAAGGGAAAACACTTAGAAAATTTGTGAATTCAACTATGCAAACTCTTCTCATAAATGATTTATTTACATAGTCAGCTGTGATGATTACAGACCATTAGTGGCCATTAATAAATAAAACTATTTGCATTTCACAAATGTATTTGAATTTCCAACTTCTTAAATTTCTCACTAGGGAAAGAAACAAAAATAACTGTTCCTATGACCCCAGCTTAAAATGCAGTTGAGCAGATTCTCATTTCTCCTCTGGAATGGAGGTAAACATGAATGAAACTGAAGGCTGTGCCAGTTACCACCCATCCTCTCTACGCATTCTGCACACCCCGTGCCCCTCACTGGGCATCTTAATTGGAGTGCTCTAGAGCACTGTGTGCTATTGTTCCTCTTCAGCTGAGCAAAGAGCTGTGTTAAAAGTTGAGTCGTGCCATTGTCATTGAATTCAGCCTGCTAAAAATAACAATAAACATGCACTGTAACCTGAATAACATTTTCCATGATGTCTTTATAGATTCCTTTTACCTCTCAGTACATTTTACGATCAGGATATCAATGGTCTAAGTAATATTTTCTCTATATAAGCCCAAATTTATACATTTATTTCACAATTACAATCATCACCATCATCTACTAAGTAGCTAAAATGTGCCCAATGCTTTACTATTGCTTTATATGGATTAGCTTATCATTGTTGAAAAGAATCTTGAAAAGCAAGTCTTCATTTTATAAGAAATTAAATTGCTATGGAATAAATTGTGTTGCCTCCCCAAATTTATATGTTGAAGTCTTAATTCCCAATACCTTAAAATGTGACTATATTTGAAGATAGGAACTATAAAGGGATAATTAAGGTAAAACAAGGATACATGGTGGTCCTTAAGTCAGTATGGCCAGTGTCCTTACAAGAAGAGGAAATTAGGACACAGACAATATGCAAACTGTGGAATAACTACATGCAGATACATGAAAGGATGGCCATCTGCAAGCCAAGGAGAGAAATTTCAGAAGAAACCAAACTTGTTGACACCCGATCTTCAATTTCTCACATCCAGAAATAGGAGTCAATAATTTTCTGTTGTTGAAGCCATCCAACGGCGGTGTTTTGTCATGGCAGCCAAAGTAAGCTCAGTTCAGTCACTCAGTCGTGTCCAACTCTTTGTAGTCCCATGAACTGCAGCACACCAGGCCTTCCTGTCCATCACCAACTCCCAGAGTCCACCCAAACCCATGTCCATTGTATCGGTGATGCCATCCAACCATCTCATCCTCTGTTGTCCCCTTCTCCTCCTGCCCCAAATCCCTCCCAGCATCAGGGTCTTTTCCAATGAGTCAGCTCTTCACATCAGGTGGCCAAAGTATTGGAGTTTCAGCCTCAACATCAGTCCTTCCAATGAACACCCAGGACTGATCTCCTTTAGGATGGACTGGTTGGATCTCCTTGCAGTCCAAAGGACTCTCAAGAGTCTTCTCCAACACCACAGTTCAAAAGCATTTATTCTTCAGCACTCAGCTTTCTTTATAGTCCAACTCTCACATCCATACATGACCACTGGAAAAACCATAGCCTTGACTAGATGGACCTTTGTTGGCAAAGTAATGTCTCTGCTCTTTTTTTTTTTTTTTGTCTCTGCTTTTTAATATGCTATCCTGGTTGGTCATAACTTTCCTTCCAAGGAGTAAATGTCTTTTAATTTCATGGCTGCAATCACCATCTGCAGTGATTTTGGAGCCCAGATAATTAGTCAGCCACCGTTTCCACTGTTTCCCCATCTAGTTGCCATGAAGTGATGGGACCAGATGCCATGATTTTAGTTTTCTGAATGTTGAGTTTTAAACCAGCTTTTTCACTCTCCTCTTTCATCAAGAGGCTCTTTAGTTCTTCATCACTTTCTGCCATAAGAGTGGTATCATCTGCATATCTGAGGTTATTGATATTTCTCCCGGCAATCTTGATTCCAGCTTGTGCTTCCTCCAGCCCAGCGTTTCTCATGATGTACTCTGCATATAAGTTAAATAAGCAGGGTGACAATATACAGCCTTGACATACTCCTTTTCCTATTTGGAACCAGTCTGTTGTTCCATGTCCAGTTCTAACTGTTGCTTCCTGACCTGCATACAAGTTTCTCAAGAGGCAGGTCAGGTGGTCTGGTATTCCCATCTTTTTCAGAATTTTCCACAGTTTATTGTGATCCACACAGTTAAAGGCTTTGGCATAGTCAATAAAGCAGAAATAGATGTTTCAAGCCAAAGTAAACTAATATAGAAACAATGTTGATGTAATAACTCTCAATTCTAACAGCTGATTATTTCACCTAACCTGGCTTACTGACATGACTAATGTGTAAAATATCCAGGTAATGTGTGAGAAAGACATAAATTCATTTTTCTCTGCTCAAAGAACAAGGTCTTTTCACCACTCCAGTTATTTAAAAAGAGAAAAAAAAAAAAAAAACTTGCACAAAAGCAGGGTATTAAAACAGATCAAAACAAGTCTGCTTTGAATTAAGCAAGTGTGAGAGTCGGGAACCCGTCACCAGACTGGCTGGGCCATTCCCCTGACACTCTCCACACCAAACCTCTCTATTTGTTGTCAGTTAAAGAGGGACACCATTAGCCGATCATTGCAGCATATTGCACTGATGGTTTTAAGAAGATTTATCTCATTCTCAGATTTGGGCTTTCAAAGATTTTCTTTGACAATTTGTATTTTCCTCCCAATCAAAATATAAGTAGAAACTTGTCAAAATACCCAAGAAGTTTCTAAGAGCAAGAACTGTCCAAAGCTATTATATACTCTTGTTAAGGAGTGAGTTCCCTGTTCAAGCATAGCTGGAATGACAAAGCACCTAGCAAAGTGGTTGGTGAGGACATTAAGGTCTCGTGCATGGGGATTAGAAACTGAAATTTGCAGAGTTTTTATTACAAAAACTGTATTACAGAGTCACATCTAAAAATGAAAAATAATTCAACAGAGTAGGGCTGCTTGGTACTAAGCAACACCAATTATGCATCTTTATTCATTTTATTCAAAGCTAAAACTGTCTGCTTGGAAAGATATTCCCTAAGAGAGCTGGCAAAAGATAGCGGAAAGCCCTTACAATTAGCATTTTAACCAGTGTTACTGACGTATAACAGATATGCAACAAACTGCATGTAAAGTATGCAATTTGATAAGTTTTGACATATGTATATGCCTCTGAAATCTCCATCAATATCAGCAAAATGAACACAGTCATTACCCTCAACAGTTTCATACTGCTTCTTTGTAATTTATCCATTTAGCTTTGCTCTCCCACCCTATTAGCCCTACCAGGCAAAAACTGATCTACTTCCTGTGATTAAATATCAATTTGCATTCTACATAATGAAATCATGCAGTATGTTCTCTTTTTTCCTGGCTTCTTTCATTCAGCATAATTATTTTGTGATTCATCTGTGTTGTGTATCAATAGTTCATTCCTTTATACTTCTGAGTCCTGTTGCATTGTATGAATATATTCCAGTTTGTCCACTCATCTATTGATAAGCTTAAAGGTTTTCTCCAGTTGTGCCTAATATAAATAAAGCTGCCATTAACATTAATGTGTAAATCTTTGTATGAACATATGCTTTCGTTTCTCTTGGGTAACTGTCCATGAGAATGGCTGGGTGACAGAACAGATGTGTGCTTAAATTTTTAAGAAACTGCCAAATTCTTTGCAAAATGGTTATATGATTTTACATTTCCATTCACAGCATATGAAAGTTCCAGTTCCTCCACACTCTTGCCAACATTGTCAGCTTTTTTAATTGTAGACATTCTAGTAGGTGTGTAGTGATATTTCCTTGTGGTTTTAATTTGAAATTCTTGAATGACTTATAATGTTGGACATCTTTTCATGTGCTTATTTGCCATCTGTATATCATCTTTCATGATGTCTCTATTTAAATCTTTTGCCAAATTTTAAAATTAGGTTTTCTTATTGTTGTTTGAGAGTCCTTTACGTGCTCAGGACTTTATTGTTCAATCACTAAGTCATGTTCAACTCTGCAACCCCATGAACTGCAGCATGCTAGGCTTCCCTGTCCTTCACTATCTCCTGGAGTTTGCTCAAATTCATGTCCATGGAGTCAGTGATGCTATCTAAACCACCTCATACTCTGTTGCCACCTTCTCCTTCTGCCTTCAATCTTTCCCAGTATCAGGGTCTTTTCCAATGAGTAGGCTCTTCACATCAGGTGGCCAATGTATGGAGTTTCAGCTTCAGTATCAATCCTTCCAGTGAATATTGAGGGTTGATTTCCTTTAGGATGGACTGTTTTGATCTCGCTGCTGTCCAATAGGCTCTCAAGAGTCTTCTTGATCCCTTCATGAATCACAATTTTGTCAGGCCAAAGGGGCTTGAGTAACTCAATGAACCTATGAGTAGGGACACCCAAGACAGAAGGGTCATAGGGGACAGCTCTGACAACACATGGTCCAAGGGAGGGAGGGATGGCAAACCATTCCAGCATTCCTGCCATGAAAACCCCATGAACAGATTCCAGGATACATAGCCTTTAATTCGGTATATGCTTTGTAAAAATATTCTCCCATTTTGTGACTTTTCTTATCTTCATAGTGTCTTTCCAATAGCTAAAGTTTCTCATTGTGGTGAAGTCTAATTTATCAATTCTTTTTAACAATTGTGCTTTTGGTATCATATCTGGAAATCTCCGCCTAACCCAAGATCACAAAGATTTTCTCCTATGATTCTTTCAAGAAGTGTTATAGGTTTTGCCTTACATAGAGGTCTATAATCCTTTTTCAATTAATTACTTTTCCTTTCTGTTCTTTTTGGACTGCCTATGCATATCCAATACTTCCAGCACCTTTTTGGGAGAAGGAAAAGATTTATCCCTTATCCACTGGATTGGTTTTGCAGCTTTGTCTTTGTGTAGGCCATTTTTGAGTTCTTTCTTCTGTTTCATTGATGTATTAGGCAATCTTTGTGCTAACACAATCCTGTCTCTATTATTATAGATAATCAGATAAGCAAAGGTTTCAAGACACTGAGGTAGAAAAAGCATAGCACTTCATTGTTGTTGTTCCATTCCTAAGTCATATTTGATGATTTGTGACCCCATGGACTGCAGCACACCAGGCTTCCATGTGCTTCTCTATCTCCCAGAGTTTGTTCAAACTCATGTCCATTGAGACGGTGATGCTATCTAACTATGTCATCCTCTGTCACCCCTTTCTCCTCCTGCCTTCAATCTTTCCCAGCATCAGGGTCTTTTCCAATGATTTGGCTCTTCACATCAGGTGGCCAAAGTATTGGAACCTCAGCTTCAGCATCAATCCTGCCAATGAATATTCAGGGTTAATTTCCTGCAAGCTTATGAAGCTCATATTTTACTTTTAGTATTGTTTTCCACTGATTTTTATCAAATGTTCTACTTATATAATAAAACCATCTGCAAATAAAGTTTTACTTCTTTTCCAATCAAGATACTTTTTCTTGCCTGATTTTGCTAGCTACAACCTCTATAATATTGAACAAAAGTGGTGAGGTGAACAGTCCTCTCTTGTTACTCACTTTCCAGGAAAACATTCAGTTTTTGTTTTTGTTTTTGTTTTTTACCATTAATTATAACATTAGCTGTAGGAGGCTTTTTGTAGATGTCATTTACAAAGTTAAGGTATTTTTTTTTTCTATTCTTACTTTGCTCAGAGTTTTATTAAAAGGAATCTTGGATTTGTTGAATGCTTTCAGTATATCTTTATAAATGATGACTTTTAAAAAACTTATCCATGTGGTGAGCTGCATTATATTACAATCCTATTTGGCATTTTAGATTACCTTTTTAATTTACTGTTAGATTCAGTTCAGTTCAGTTCAGCTACTTAGTCGTGTCCAACTCTTTGTGACCTCATGAACAGCAGCACACCAGGCCTCCCTGTCCATCACCAACTCCCAGAGTCCACCCAAACTCATGTCCATTGTGCCGGTGATGCCATCCAACCATCTCATCCTCTGTCATCCCCTTCTCCTCCTGCCCCAAATCCCTCCCAGCATCAAGGTCTTTTCCAATGAGTCAACTCTTCGCATGAGGTGGCCAAAGTATTGGAGTTTCAGCTTCAGCATCAGTCCTTCCAATGAACACCCAGACCTGATCTCCTTTAGGATGGACTGGTTGGATCTCCCTGCAGTCCAAGAGACTCTCAAGAGTCTTCTCCAACACCACAGTTCAAAAGCATCAATTCTTCTGTGCTCAGCTTTCTTTATAGTCCAACTCTCACATCCAAACATGACCACTGGAAAAACCATAGCCTTCACCAGATGGACCTTTGTTGGCAAAGTAATGTCTCTGCTTTTTAATATGCTGTCTAGTTTAGTCATAACTTTCCTTCTAAGGAGCAAGCATCTAGATTTTCTAAAATTTTTATTTAGAATTTTTGTATCAATGTTTATGAAGATATTACTCTTTCAAGTATTTTTTTCTTTGAATGTCCTTGTCTGGTTTTGATATTTGGGCAATGCCAGCCACAAAGAATGAGCCAGGAAGTAGTCTTTCAAGTTTTACGAAATGATTTGTGAAGAATTGGCATCACTTCCTCTTTAAATCTTTGGCAGAATTTACCAGAGAAGCTCTATGGGGCTAGAGTTTTCTTTGCTGGAAGCTATGAACTACAAATACAATTTCTTTATACATAAAGAGCTCTGTAGCTTATTTGTTTCTTCTTGATTGAGCTTTGGTCTTTCAATGAAGATCAAATGTAACATGCCCATTATATTTAAGTTGTTGAATATACTAACATAAAATTATTCAGAATATGCCATTCCTGTTTTTTTAATATGTGTAACTTTTGTGGTTATGTTACCTCTCTCATTTTTGCTATTGGTAATTACATCTTCACTCTTTTTTCCTTTTTGGTTTCACTGACTTCCCTTATTGTTTTTCTATTTCATTGATTCCTTCTCTGACCATTAGTGTTTCTTTTCCCCTGCTCACTTGGAGTTTAATTTGTGATTTTTTTTTTTTTTTTAGCTTCTTAAGTTGGATGCTAAGGTCATTGATTGGAGACCTTTTTTCATGTCAATGTAGGCACTGAGGGCTAACCCTCTACCCCTAAGTACTGCCATAACAGCATCCCTCAAATTCTACTCATGTTGTATACTCATGTGTGTGCGCTGCTAAGTCGTTTCAGTCCTGTCTGACTCTTTGCGACCCCATGGATTGTAGCCTGTCAGGCTCCTCCGTCCATGGGATTCTCCAGGCAAAAATACAGGAGTGGGTTGCCATGCCCTCCTCCAAGGGATCTTCCCAACACAGGGATCAAACTAGCATCTCTTCTGTACCCCACACTGGCATGTGGCTGTTTTACCACCAGCGCCACCTGCGAAGCCCGTGTTGTATCCTTATTTACATTCAGTTCAAATTACTTCTTATTTCCCCTTTTGATTTCTCCTTTAACCTTTAGATTACCTAAAAATGTGTTACAATTGCTTTTCAAGTGTTTGGGGGGGGTGGATTTCTCCAATATCTTTCTGTTACTGATTTTACATTAAACTTCATTGTTCTCAGAGATCTCATTTGTTACCGCCACTCTATCTTAACCAGAAGTGGAAGTCTCTCCAATTAACATTTTTAAGTACTTTAAAAGTCACTTACCCATTAGGAGAGTTATTTATAATATTGTATTACTTACTGTGTGGACAGCACTGATGGGTTTTTAATTTTGATTAAAGAAAATCAAATAAGATGTTAGTTGGAGCTTGAGGCATTGCAATATTAGAGAAAACTCTAAAGAGAATCAATATTAGGTTTTATTAGTAAGAGGTAATACCTTAAACAATTATCAACTTAAAGTCAGTCCTGTCAACTTAATAACTAGGTTAGAGATGATCTTTAATGTCTCCTATTAAATTCAATAATTTAATCCTTTGGGAAGGCCAGGAATGGAAGAACTGAGTAGAAAACACTGGACTTGGAACAAAGTAACAGAAATGGGTAAGTGGAAGAAGGAAAGAAGGGGAGAGAAGTGGGAAAGGTGCCTAGAGAAGAAAGCGGAAAGACACTCAGGGTATACAATTATATCTACTGCCTCTGTGCATTGTTAAAAATCATCTCCATGCTGCTTCTGCCATTGTCACAGGTTGTCAAAACCAATGTTAGGACATCGGATACAGCTGGAAGTTCGTAACAGGGCTGTCTCATCTCCCAGACGTGTCCAATCCATTTCTTATTACTGAACTCCTTCCTCTTCAGTGCAATGGCATGTCATTTGTTGGCCACAGAGGAAAAGGGAAAAGATTTTTTTTTAGAGATATAAACCTATAACTTTATATAGAGAGAAGACAGGGTCCAACAGATTGATCGTTTAACCTTTCAGAAAATGATCGTAGCCTTCCTTGCTGCTTTTTATAAGTACAGTACAATATTTGCAGATATTCTCATAAAAAATAAGACAAGCTTCTTTTTTCTGATATGCTCTTGGATTATCAAGAGTTGATATATTTGTAAAAGGCATATACCTGTACACCTACTGGAAAAAAAATCATTACATCATTGTTTAGGATACCTTTCATACTTTTCAATAGCCTTTCCATCTAGAAAAACAAAATTATTTTAGAAGTAAGAACAAGGAAAAGGTCCTTTCTCTTAACGAATATGAACATTTCTTTTTCATTAAATAATGAATATAACCCACTATGTAGAATGCTTTTCCGTTGCTGCTGGAAACTCAGAACCAGTATAAGAGTTGATGGAGGAAAATACATGGCATGCCTGCCATCCCACCTGCTCCTCTTCCAGACATCATTAATCAACCATGACAGGCTTTCACAGCTGAACCCACTTGGGCTGAAAATCTTTCTCAATATTTTTTCTGGGTGTACTTGACCAATTGAGCAGAATTTATACATGATGTGAAAAGTCTTCAACTAGCCTAGATGATAACTATATTTGCTACTCCTCCTGCATGTGATTTCTTAAATTTTTCCTGCGTTTATTTGATAGGTTTATTGACATATGTCTTTCATTGTAAGTATAACCAAATTCTTTTTCAAAATTAACTTCCTTAACTCTCATGACTGACAAAGCTTATGAGTCAATTTGTGAATGCACATGAAAAGGTCTCAGGATAATTACAAATAAAATGAGTTTCTAAAGCTTTATACTTCTTTACAGTAAGAAACATAAATATATATGTATTTACATACATACATACATATACATAGATATATACATATATGGAATTGCAACTGTGCACTATTATTTAAAGCAAATAATGACCAGATCAAATGTGTCAAGGGTGAGCGAACACTGTTACTTTCTCCAGTTACATTGATTGTTAAACTATAGAACCTAATTTAAGGCTACACAAATTGAGGACTGGTGCCAATTCATCACCTCTTACTTTTCCTGGTCTACAGCAAGATATATACAGGATTGAGAGTAGAAATTCAGAATCTTTTACAGTGATTGGTGGTATTTTTCTTGCATTTTACAAAAGTGTTATTTAAAGAAAAAGAAAAAGGTGGTTCTTTGAGAACCACTAACATTTCTTTTGATGTTCACAGCAAAATCATAACAAGGGTCATATTTTCAAAAACACTTAATTCCCTGACTTGAGAAACTGTCAAGCCTTTCCATGCCAAAGTAACCTCATCTATAATACAGTAATGGTAATGGCACCTGTGTGTGTGTGCGCTCACTTGGTCTAGTCTGACTCTTTGAGACCCCATGGGCTGCCAGACTCCTCTGTCCATTGCACCTACTTCATAGAATTATTGCAAGGATGGAATAAAATAACCCCAGAGGGGCAGAGCCTTCCAGTGGTCACCTGGGCATCTGGCCAGCAAACATAAATATTACACTTTGCCTCCATCCTTGTATCCAGAGGTGGCCAAGGGATTAAGTACTCAACAGTGTATAAAAGCAAAGGTGATACATGAACTTCTAGTGTGGACACTTGAAAGTGAAAGTGACAGTCACTCAGTTGTGTGGGACTCTTTGCGACTCCATGGACTATAGAGTCCATGGAATTCCCCAGGCCAGAATACTGGACTGGGTAGCCTTTCCCTTCTCCATGGGATCTTCCCAACCCAGGGGTCGAACCCAGGTCTCCCACACTGCAGGTGGATTCTTTACCAGCTGAGCCACAAGGGAAAGGGAAGAAAACTGTGACTAGGAGAAATGTACAGAGTGAGATTTCTAGGATTACACCCATGGCATTAAAAACTCTAAGGAAATAGAGAAATGGCATGGAAGGAACCAGGTCTCCAGAATTTTGCTGAGCAGAACCACTATACCAGTTCAGGCTAAGAAAAATTTCTAGCTTATCTAAAAAAGGGTTAGTGTGACCCTGTGCCACACTTATCCAAACTAATAGCCTAACTAAGACTATATGTTAAGCACTTGGAATAGCCCTCAGTATATAGTATACATTAATAGTGGATAAGTATTATTATTTTTATTAATTTTTGTCATTTCAACACTTTGACTTTAAGAGCACCACCTATGATCATCCACAGTGATTTTTTCCTCCTTCAAATGATAACCAGTATAACTCTGCCAGACCCCTGTTTGTTAATAATTTTGAGGGTGGTTTAAGGAGTTCTGCAGAACTGTTTTTGTGGACTTCATGAAATCTCATATCTTTTTGAATGATGACTATTTTCACCTAGAAATGATTTACCTTTTACAGCTCAGTACAGCCACATCTACCAATATGAGATATACTGACTAGAAAAGAGGGTGATAGAATGGTATGGAAGAAGAAGACATCTGCAGGAAGGGATATCTGAGTGGGAGTACATTTTATGAGGGGTTGGCTCATCAATGGATGGTTCATATTTTGACTCCTGTTCTTCTTTATTAACTGACATAGTTCTATATCAAGATCATCATTCTTGTCAACCATTTGGTTATCCAAAGATATAACTGGTTTACTAATCAGTTTTCTTTATGTTTTACTGCTTTATATTTAAATTTAATTCAATTTAATTTGAGTATAATTTATTTCCAACATTGTACTAGTTTCAGGTGTATAGCAAAGTGATTCGGTTGTACATATACAAATATCCATCAATTTTCAGATTATTTTTCTGAATAGGTTATTACAGAATATTGAGTAGAGTTCCCTGTGTTAAATAGTAGGTCCTTGCTGATTATCTACTTTATATATAGTAGTGTGTATACGTTAATCTGAAAATCCTATTTATCCCTCCCATCCCACTTTTCCCCTCTGGAAGCCATAAGTTTGTTTTCTATGTCTGTGAGTCTGTTTTGTAAATAAGCTCATTTAGATCATTTTTTTAGATTCCACTTAAATGACATCATGTGAATGTAAATTAGTATAACCACGATGGAGAATAGTATGGATGTTCTTTAAAAAACTAAACACAGAACTACCATATAACCCAGCAAACCCACTCTTGAGCATATATTCAGAGAAAATCATAATTCAAAAATACACATGCTCCCTCCCCAGTGTTCAGTGTAGCACTATATCCAATAGCCAAGAAGTAGAAGCAACCTAAATGTCCACCGACAGAGGAATAGATAAAGGAGATACGGTGCACATATACAATGGAATACTACTCAGCCATAAAGAAGAATGAAATAATGCCATTTGCAGCAACATGAATGGACCTAGAGATTATCACAGTAAGTGAAGTCAGAGAAAAAGACAAATACTATATGCTAACCAGTTTTCAAAATTCTATTTAACAATGGCATACTCAAACACACTGAAGGTTGAGAAGCTTATATCTTGAGTTTTAACTTCACCTAGAATCTCCATAACTGAAGGCTTTTTATGACAAGATTTTCTTTATTCTTGTGGTATTAAATGCAACAAAACAAATGATGAATTCAGAACTCATAAAAACACATATTAGCCTGATCAGTCCTTGCCGGAGAGCTAAAGAAAATATACAAACTTTCAAGTCAGATTTTCTAAAAACATTTTCCTACTAGTGTGACTACTTTGATATCTCTAAGAAAATGAAACATTTTAATTTATTCCTATAGTTCTATGACATCTGCCTCCTATGTCATAGAGGAGGTGGATCAACATCCATTCTATGACATACTCAAAGTATGAGTTCCCCTCTGTAAGAAACTACCTCAGTCTATTTCAAAATGTCTTTATGAGAGCTGATATATGGGCCTGGGTGCCAACAGCCCTACAGTCACCATGCTCCTAAAAGCATGATGTAAACTATAAGCTAGATCAGAATGCATCTATCAGTTGTTTTTGTTCTTATACCTAGTAGTAGAACTGCTAGGTTATACAGAAATTTGATTT
The DNA here is from genome assembly GCF_019320065.1 of Cervus canadensis. Taxonomy (NCBI): domain Eukaryota; kingdom Metazoa; phylum Chordata; class Mammalia; order Artiodactyla; family Cervidae; genus Cervus; species Cervus canadensis. Next base: position 73,601,169 of record NC_057392.1, read on the forward strand.
TTAGTTTTTTCAGAAATCTCCACACTCTTTTACACAATGGCTGCACCAGTTCACATTCCCAACAACAGTATGAGGGTTCCCTTTTCTCTACATTCTTGCCAACATATCTTATTTGTGCTTTTTTAATGATAGTCATTCTGACAGGTGTGCACTCCAATGTTCATAGTAATATTATTTAGGCTTGCCAAGGTAGGGAGGCAATCTAAGTTCCATCAACAGATTAATGGATAAAGAAGATGTGGTGTCTGTGTGTGTGTGTGTGTGTGTGTGTGTGTGTGTACACAATAGAATATTACTAAGCCATATAAAAGAATGAAATTTTGCCATTTGAAGCAACATGGATAAGTTTGGACGGCATTATGCTAAGTGAAATAAACCAGACAGAGAAAGATAAATACTGTATGCTATTACTTATATGTGGAATCTGAAAATACAATAATCTAGAGAATATAACAAAAAAAATAAGCAAGTTCAGATATAGAGAACAAACTAGTTGTTAGCAATGGTAGGGGAGATGCAATCTAGGAGTGGGCAAGTGAGAAGTACAAACTATTGGGTTTAAGATAGGCTCAAGGATGTATTGTAAAACATCAGGAATATAGTCCATAAACAGAATGTAACATTTAAAATTGTATACAAAATAAAAATAAACTCTTATATAACCTAAAAAAAATGTAAGCTAGATCATGTTATTTCTCTGCTCAAATTTCTCCAATGACTTCCCATCCCACTCAACAGAGAAGCTGAATATTTTATAATGATCTAGAAGACCTCCATGCAATGCCTACCACCACCCTTCTCCGATCTCACACCCTCCTACTTATGTCCTGTCCCCTCTGCTCTCACACACTGGCCCCCGCTTGTGCTGACCTCAGACATCTTCCTGGCTCTGGGCCCTGCTTTGGTTATTTCTTTAGCCTAGAATGCTCTCCTGACCTTCTTGGATGTTTGTATCAAATTCCACCCTCTCTGTGATACCGTTTCTGACCACCATCATCCCAAATGCACACTTTCACCTGCCCTAACCCATATTCCTACCCTCTGGCTTATTTGAGTTTTCTCCATCACACTTATTGCCAACTAACCGACTGGAAATATTACCCACGTACAGTTCATTGTTGGTCTCTCTTCAATAGGATGTGTGCTTCTTTAGGATCCTGGACCACTATCATCTAGAACAATACCTGGCACATGAGGATATTTCATTAGACTGATTGACTGAACACATACATGGCATGTTATTGATTCCTCACAAGGCTGGCAACAACATTCCTTCAGCAACCCTGTTAAGTTACTGAATTTAAATAATTAGATATAGATAGGATGCCACATAGGTTTTCCCCAGTAGCTCAGCTGGTAAAGAATCTGCCGGCAATGCAGTTGACCTGGGTTCGATCCCTGGTTTGGGAAGATCCCCTGGAGAAGGAAATGGCAACCCATTTCAGTATTCTTGCCTGGAGAATCCCATGGACAGAGGAGCCTGGCAGGGTACAGTCCATGGGGTCGCAAGAGTCAGATACGACTTAGCGAATAAACCACCACTAACTCAAAGGCAGCCTCAAAGTTAGAACAACATGGAAGATGTGAGAGACTGAATATACAGACATGGGAAAAAAAAAAAAACTAGTTCAACTGCAGTGTTGTTTGCCTGTCTTCAATTTCAACTTTATGCAGAATTTTCCAAATAGAGATTCACTTAATCTTTCTTAGCACCTAGATTATGACAGGAAAATAAATGCCCCCCGCCAAACCAAACAAACAGAAAATCAACTCCTATCTAAATAACTGGTACTTTAGGAAGATTGATTATTGCTAAGAAAAAATTAGAACAACTCCTCATGTCTCTTGACATTCCAGTTTTCAGTAACCTCAAATATTCAAAATAAGGTCACAGAGCTGAAGGCCCACAAAGAACACGTCAGCTCTAGGCTTAAGTGAAACTTTTTATGAAGGAACAGAAATTTTTCCCTTTAAGACAGTGTTCCTCAAAGTGATTTCTGTAGAAACTTGAGATCGTCTGTGCTCAGTCGCTTCAGTTGTATCCAACTCTTTGCAACCCTACGGACTGATTCCACCATGCTTTTCTGTCCCTGGGATTTTCCTGGTAAGAATACTGAAGTGGGTTGCCAGAGGATCTTCCCAACCCAGGGATCCAATGCAGGTCCTCCTGCATCTCCTGCATTGCATGCAGACTCTTTACCACGAACCACCAGGGTTTCTCCAGAGTGTATTTATGACCAAATATAATTTGGGAAATTATGAACTCTTAGAATTGAGCTGATAAACTTAGAATCGTATGTACAGATGGGTTGGATTTTCTCCTGGAAATCTTAAATCCTTCTTAAAGTATGACAGTTATATAGACACAGAGAGGAAGAGGAAAAGGCAAGTTATATATATAAATATAATAGCCAACGACCACAAGTCACAAAGACCAGCAAGAATATCAAAATTGCCTATCTACATTCTTTGAGGGGCAAGGTAAATCCAGGACACTTCAAAGGTCCCTTGGAACACTCATGGCATTAAAACAAACTCACACTGTTTATCCCATAGATAAAAGTTGCATTATGCTCAGTAAAATATGCTATGTAAAAAGATGTATTAGTTTCCTAGGGTTTCTAGAACAAAAGTGCCACAAACTGGGTGGCTTAAAACAATAGTTTACACTCCCACATTTTTGAAGACAGAAGTTCAAAATCAAGATATTAGGAGGGTTAATTCCTTCTAGAGGTGTGAGGGAAAATCTATTCCATACCTCTCCTCTCCTAGCTTCCAGTGACTGCTGGCAATTCTTGGCATTTCTAAGCTTATAGATACATCACTCCAACTTCTGTCTGTCTTTACATGTTGTTCTTCTTTCTGGGTGTGGGTGCCCAGATTTCTCTCTTCTCATAAGGACATCATATTCTCCCATTATCGTAGCCCACCATAATACAATATGAACTCACCTTAACTTAATTACATCTACAAAGATCCATTTCCAAATAAAGTCTCATTCACAGGTTCTAGCAGAACATGAGTTTTGGAAAGAACACTGGCACTTCTGTGCCCAGTACAGAAGGTAACATTTACATCATGCATTTTAGAACAATTCTACCAAAATGATTATCTTCTGTAAAGTAAAATATTTTTTTTGTTTAAAGAAGGAATTATTTAAAAACAAGTAAATGCACTGGGGAAGCTTAATTTTAAGTATTTTAATAAAGGAAAGGCTTCTATAATAATGTGGAAAATTATCCCTGAAATTGTTTTCAATGTTTTGATTCCCTATAAAAATATTCTTATGTGTGATTGCAAATACTTAGCAAAAGAAGGATGAAAGAAAACCTAATCTTAAAAGTAAAACATTGTTCCATCTCCATGAATGGAAAAATATTGCACTTTATATTCTATCAGCTTCAGAGATCTGGCACCTGAAGGCTCACCAAAGCTGAATGAAAGAGTCTGATTTTCATCTCACTCACAGTAACACAGAAAATGAATGTACAATAGCATAACCTCTTCACTTGGCTGCTACTGACATTTTATTAAGTGATTTTACTCTAGATGTTCACATGCCTTTTCATTTATTTTTTTACTTAAGTTATCATTAATTCTACTATTGAATGAAGGGTAAAAAGAAAAACAAATATGGGCAGACTGAAAAGCTTAGTTAACCCACACTCATCACCTGTAATAAAGGAGAAGGCTGAGTGGAAGGTACATTTAATGATTCTGACTCGGCTGCTCAGATGGCCTTTTGGAGTCAATAAATTGCCCTGCCCCACACCAAAAAAAAAAAAAAAACCTTCTTCTTTATCAGAGAATCTTTTTAAAAATCAAATGAAAACCACTGGGAAGGAACTAAATCAAAATGAAATCTTTGTAATTTGTAATAAAAGAAGGATCACCATATGATGAGTCAGAAGTTTAATCTCATTTAAATTAAAGTCTCTGACTTTTTATTAAGACAAAATAGTGAGTTCAGGTATAAACACTCACTACCTCTGCTTTGAACCCATAGTAATTAAAGAAACACACACAAGTTGATAATTTTATGTTATATACTATATATTTAGTATTGAGAAACACAAAACTGGAGTGAGGAACAAGGTAAACATCTTGGAATAGAAACACAAAGAGTAAAAGTAACCTAATAGGTTTCTGGGTAAAATTAAGATATTGCAAAATGGGGAGGGGTACTAACAGGAGCCCAAAGCACTCCTCTTCTGTCAGCAGACCAGGGCCAGACTCTGGCTACGAAACCTGAAGTTGGGTTTAATTTCCCTGACCTGTGAGAAAGGAGTTTCAACAAAACGGTGAACATGGCCAGGAGCTGAGACTCTATTCAGGAAAATGAGTGGGAGCCAAGACTCCTTCCCACTTCGACCCGGGTTCAAGCCTTCTCAGACTCAGAAACAAGACTTGTAACACCAATAACTCTGCAGAACTGGAGACCAGACATGCCAATATGTGACCTAGTTATGGACAGAGAGCTCCAGGGAGCTAGAAACAGGTAATGGCAAAAACCAGGAGGGAAGGTATATAAGCCCAGAGAGAAGGGCATTAAAAATAAACCAACAGCAACATCAATAAAATTTCTACTCCAAATGAGCCAGCAAACAAAAATTTCATACCATATGAGGCAAATGCCACAAAAGACAGCTGACATTCTAGACATCTTGAAATAATTCATTTTGGAAGAATGCCAAACACAAAACTAATATCTGAAAATGATTTGTAAACAAGTATGTTCAAAATACTTATGGAAATAAAAAGAAGTAGTATATGTAAAAATCATAAAATAAAACAAAATGTGGTCTGGTTACTGTAATAATTTCCTTTGTATTTAATCAATAAGATGTGTCTGAGGACTGGTTGACTAAATGAAAAAGTGTTTAATGCTAGGTAATAACAAATAATAAGTGAAGTAAGGCTCTACTTTCCATGACAATATTCACAAAATTAACATTACAAGGTGGTCTACAGAATAATGATAATAGTATACTGTGAGTTCAAAGGAAGGAGACATATTAATAGCATTCACTTGCGGGAATCAGTTAATGGAGGTGGTGTCTGACTGAGATGGGAAGGGCAATGAGGTGTATGGCAGGAGGCAGGATGAGCGGGAAAGCAGTCATTTCCGAAGGAGAAAAATACCAGTCAAAGCAGCAGCATACAGGGTGAGGGATGGGAAGCAGCTTACCCTGGGCACAGATAATTAGGGGGTACACTAACTGTAGTTACTGTAAAAATTTTAACAAGTTCAGTTTTTTTTTCTTGTTATCCCCATGCATCTACAATTTAAAAACTCTCAGTGACAAAAATACACTGAAAAAATTATTTCATTAGTCTAATTTCTAAACAATGCATGTTTATGGTTGATTTTGAATGATATATGCAAGTTTCAAAGTCACATACTTTTGTTATGGATTCTTTCATAAACATTGGATTCCACACAGAAATTTGGAAAACTTACAAGCATACAACTAAGCCCTAATAGATAAGGGCTAAACTATATATATATGTGTGCATGCTAAGTCACTTCAGTCGTGTCAGACTCCGAGATCCTAAGGACTGTAGCCTGCTAGGCTCCTCTGTCCATGGGGTTCTTCAGGCAAGAGTACTGGAGTGGGTTGCCATTTCCTTCTCCAGGGGATCTTCTCAACCCAGGGATCGAACCCACGTCTCATGTCTCCTGCATTGGCAGGTGGAATCTTTACCATTAGCGCCATGTGGGAAGCCCAAGCTACACACAGTCAAGTGATTTTATAAAAGTTCAGAATCATTTGAGCCTCCTTCAGATGCAATTCATTTCTCCAGTATATGTGGTATTATATATCTCTATATTTAATTGGTAATCAAAGTATCAGTCTCTGCAATTAGAAAAAAAGAAAAACTTTAATTCTGTCCTTCTAGGCAATGACTTGGAATTTTTGTGCTTAAAACAGGGAAACAGTATAAACAATAAGGTTTAATATTTTCATTTGTGAACTACTTGATAATGTCTGCATTAAAGTTAAAATATATTATAATTTAATTGTTTAAAGTACAAATAGGAAAATAACTATATTACTGATTAACCCATAATTCTTACTGAAAATAATCTTGTTATATATCAAAGAGAGTGTTAAAAAATACCAGTGTACTCTAGTGTCAAATGTGCTAGGTATGCAAGTTATGAAGACATAAAGTCATAGGAGTATGTATTTACCTCAGATAGTTATAAAGACAAGGCTTTGAATTATTCTGTTTCGTAATTTATCTATTAAGATAAAAATAATTTAATAAAATGCAAAGTGCCACATTTACTTTTTCTATAATCTTCATAAATTTATAAAGAACTATAGTTTCTCAAAACAACGAGTAAACAGAGCTATGATGATTATTCTCTGACAAGATCCCTAAGAAGCCGTTGTGATGGAAGCCAAAGAAAAAGTGAGGTAAAGCAAGGAGAATCTGGGCCTCGATGGGAAACAGTCACAGTTGGAATCCTCTCCAGTCCCCCTATTTGCTGATTCTATTTCATCCTAGCACAAGACCCCTTTGAACTAGTATAATAATTCATTATCTGGTCTCTTATCTTCCTCCTCTTCACTTCTGGTACCCAGCCATAATACCAGTGCTTCCAAACACAAACGAGGGTCATTCCTTCGCCTAAACCTACAGAGCCAGGACCTGATGACATGATCATAAAAGAACTTCAGATTCTGGTGAACAGGATATGCTAGAAGTTCTTTATCTTTTCAAATGAAAGACTTTCCCTTAGAAGCGCATCTTAATAAAGCAGAAATGTTTAATTGTAATTATTATTACTAAGAACATCTCTCAGTAGTCCTGGGGAACCATCTGCCCTACTAATAAGTAGGAGAGGACTTATCAATTACATCTGCTACCTTGTAGGTCCCTGAATTCAGTAAAGTGACTACAGGAAGCTTTCAAACTTCGTTACAAAAAAGGGTCATGGGTAAACTTTGCTATAATAAATTTTGATGTAAAAGTGCCAGGCAAAAACTCTCCAAAGCAAAACAAATATGCATCAGTTCAGTTCAGTTCAGTCACTCAATCATGTTGGCTCTTTGCGGCCCGATGAACCGCAGCACGCCAGGCCTCCCTGCCCATCACCAACTCCCAGAGTTCACCCAAACCCATGTCCATTGAGTCGGTGATGCCAACCAACCATCTCATCTTCTGTCGTCCCCTTCTCCTCCTGCCCTCAATCTTTCCCAGCATCAGGGTCGTTTCAAATGAGTCAGCTCTTCACATCAGGTAGCCCAAGTATTGGAGTTTCAGCTTCAACATCAGTCCTTCCAATGAATATTCAAGACTGATTACCTTTAGGATGGTGGGATCTTCTTGCAGTCCAAGGGACTCTCAAGAGTCTTCTCCACCACCACAGTTCAAAAGCATCAATTCCTCGGCACTCAGCTTTCTTTATAGACCAACACTCACATCCATACATGACCACTGGAAAAACCATAGCCTTGACTAGACAGACCTTTGTTGACAATGTAATGTCTCTTCTTTTCAATATGCTGTCTAGGTTGGTCGTAACTTTCCTTTCAAGGAGCAAGTGTCTTTTAATTTCATGGCTGCAATCACCATCCACAGTGATTTTGGAGCCCAGAAAAATAAAATCAGCCACTGTTTCCACTGTTTCCCTATCTATTTGCCGTGAAGTGATGGGACCGGATGCCATGATCTTAGTTTTCTGAATGTTGAGCTTTAAGCCAACTTTTTCATTCTCCTCTTTCAATTTCATTAAGAGTCTCTTTAGTTCTTCTTCACTTTCTGCCATAAGGGTGGTATCATCTGCATACCTGAGGTTATTGATATTTCTCCCGGCAATCGCATATATCTTAATAAACTCAATGACTCCAGTAGCGTCCTGAATACTACTTTAAGTAATTCTTGATTTTACTAAACTCTCTGGGGATGCACTCGAAGTTTTCTCTACAAAATAATTTTAAAGGTGGCTAAACTAAAATGACTCTACAATCCAATCTCCACCCACTGGGGATGGCAGACCACAAGACCAAAAGAGCCTTGTTTCTATACATTTGAGATTCTGGTTTCCACAGCTCATCAAACCAACAATGTCCTCCCCTTACTATCTTGGGCTTAAACCTCACTTTACTCCTCAAATGCTAATTCATACATTTCCTTCATGAAAGCCTTCCCAATTTATCTAGATTCTTAAAATTCTTAAAGAGATGGGAATACCAGATCACCTGACCTGCCTCTTGAGAAATCTGTATGCAGGTCAGGAAGCAACAGTTAGAACTGGACATGGACCAACAGATTGGTTCCAAACTGGGGAAGGAGTATGTCAAGGCTGTATATTGTCACCCTGTTTATTTAACTTATATGCAGAGTACATCATGTGAAATGCTGGACTGGATGAAGCACAAGCTGGAATCAAGATTGCCGGGAGAAAAATAAATAACCTCAGATATGCAGATGACACCATCCTTATGGCAGAAAGTGAAGAAGAACTAAAGAGCCTCGATGAAAGTGACAGAGGAGAGTGAAAAAGCTGGCTTAAAACTCAACATTCAAAAAACGAAGATCATGGTATCCGGTTCCATCACTTCATGGCAAATAGATGGGGAAACAATGGAAACAGTGACAGACTTTATTTTCTTGCCTAGACAGTGTATTAAAAAGCAGAGACATTACTTTGCTGACAAAAGTCTGTCTAGTCAAAGCTATGGTTTTTCCAGTAATCATGTATGGATGTGAGAGTTGGACTATAAAGAAAGCTAAGCACTGAATAATTGATACTTTTGAACTGCAGTGTTGGAGAAGACTCTTGAGAGTCCCTTGGCCTGTAAGATCAACCTAGTCAATCCTAAATGAAATCAGTACTGAATATTCATTGGAAGGACTGATGATAAAGCTGAAACTCCAATACTGTGGCCACCTGATGAGAAGAACTGACTCCTTTGAAAAGACCCTGATGCTGGGAAAGATTAAAGGTAGGAGGAGAAGGGGACGGCAGATGAGATGTTTGGATGGCAGATGCCATCACCAACTCGATGGACATGAGTATGAGCACACTCTAGGAGTTGGTGATGGACAGGAAAGACTGGGATGCTGCAGTCCATGGGGTTGCAAAGAGTTGGACACAACTGAGCAACTGAACTGATATGGACTGAATTTATCTAGTCATGATTAAGTGCTCCTCCTCCTCCATTTTCTCACTCTGTTGCTTACCCCTGATATGTGTTTGTGGCACTTAGGTTCCTTGAGCCTCACATTTGTAACCATAATACTGACATACAAATGATTCCAATCTCTCAGAATCATGAGGGTAAAATTAGATGTGATAGTGCTTTTATAACTATATAATATTAATGTTCTACTTCTATGTGTGTGCCAGAACCTTGATTTTAGACTTCCCAGCCTACAGAACTGGACAATAAATGCTTGTTATTTAAGTCAATGACATTTCTGTTACAGCAGCTTAGAACTAAAACATCTACCTAATTCTGACTTGTAGGAAAGTTAATGCCTTCCTCTCTCAAGGCATTGGTCTACCTTCCTAATACCCGTTTTCCCCTCACTCTTTCCCTACACCAGTACCATGTGTGGCCCAAGGGATGAAATCAACTTTCTAATGAGAAATAAACATGATTCCTTAGACTACCCAGTTTTCCAAAATCCCATCATCCAATATTGCCCTAGTAAATAAAAAACCACTGTTCTTAAATTCAGAGCTTTTTATCTGACCATCTCTCACTTTTTCTTTCTCTCAACCATAAGCTTAGAAGCACAAAGGCCAACACTAAGAAGCAAGTTCCTAAAATAAAAAATAAATATGTCCAAGTTTACCTGTTTGATTTGCCTGCGAAATAGTACTAACTCTTTAGCTTTTCTAAACTTTTGGGTTAAAGCAATTTGCTGCTTTTATTTGATGCTGTCTGAGTTCTATAAATTCCAAGTACAGATTGAGTGCAAAATATGCTAGTAATGACAACCATTCATTACCATGGGAAATGAAAGTTAAATCCATAAAGAAAACTACCTGTCCCCAACATGAAAATTAAGTCCAGAGTTTGAAATCAACAACTTGTTTCCGTGCCGAAGTGTGATGGTGAGTTGGAAGCTCCTCCCCCTTTGACAGAGCGGAATTCAAATTCACACATGACCAACCTGCTATAAGACCTTGAGCAAGCTGCTTGATTTCTCCAAGTCTCAATTCCTCCTTAGCACACCAAATAACTGGGATAATAAGCACCTCAAAAGCTGGTGAAGTCATTAAATAAGCAACCTACTTCAAACACTTAGAGCTATTCTAGCATAGGAGATATATTCCATAAGTGACTTTTATCATCACTGACAATAAAGTGAAATGATGTTGAAAAATAATTCTCTTGCTATATGGTTTTGTGAACTTTTTAAAAATAATAACTTATATTACTTTAGAAGGTAATTCCTTTTTCACTTTTCAAATTGAAGAATGATATTCAAACATAAAAGTATATAAAGTACTGTTAATATATAACTTGATAAATTCTAATGAAACATGTAACTATAACTGAGATCAAGAAAAGGGAACATCACTGGCATCTCCAAAGACCCATTCTGCCCTACTTTCAGAGTCACCACTAACCTGATTTCTTAGATCATACAATAGTTTTGCCTGTACATGAACTTTCTGTAAATGGAATCATACTGCAACTACTTACATTTATATGGTTCTTTTATCCAACAATGTTTCTGATCTTTATCCATATTGTTGTATGTAAATGGATATGTTTTAATATGACATTGTCAATTATATACTCATAAAAGTTAAATGTTTCAAACCATAGTTTATCTGGAAATATAGTTATAGCCCTATATTACTTATCCTTACCTAACTTGGTTAATAAGCAACAAATATAGTCCAATCAAATGTTAGGTACTAGCATTCTTTGGCTTTCACATAACATAATATCCTAAAAAAGCATCTGTGGTACCATCTCTTGCTGATTCTACTAATCAGTGCCATGTACACTGGGACCCATGTAAGGGGAGATGGGAGCATGAAACAGGAGAACACCACAGGAAGGCCATACGAATGGTAATTACTGTTCCAGTTTATCCAAACTGTCATAACAATAAGACCCCTGGGTCTTGTTTTGACAGGCATAACAAGTACCTCCAATGTCACCAGTTCCAAAGCTGACTCTGACATGGGACAGCAGAGACTGGTGACAGATGGGGAAAATTTAACATGCAGCTTGGACAGTCTTTGGGATGGAAGTCGTTATCTCTAACTTGCTGCCAACTCCTGTATGTTGCTTTATAACAGACACCACTGGGAAACTCTGGAGCCTCAGCCAAAATCACGGACTTGAAAGAACCAGATTTCCTCACCGTTGGTATTTTGCAACGTCTCACCCACACCAGGTTCTGCTGAAATAATGAAACAGTCACTTGTACATCTCTGAATGTGAAATTCACTTTGACACACCAGGCTGAATTTTTTTAGACATTAGGACATGGCTTATTAGATATAAAATTTTACATTCTTAAATGAATTCTTCCATAGTCTACTGAGGTATTTCAAATTCATTAAGACTTCATGTCAAGTCTTCCTCAAAATATAGGATTGGCTTTAAATAGACACTTAAATACCTCAAATATATTCTCTGTTTGTTAGGCATTTATCAATGTATCTGCTGTCCATTATGGTAACCAGCATCTACCTTGCTGCCACTTGGCCTCCATCTCCTTGGGATCCAATTAACTCTCATTGCATTTTGCTTTCGAATTGAGTGGCTGTAGTTCTCACTGTAAGGTCTAACCTACAGAGAAGAGTAAACACAGGGTTCTTCAAGGATGCTGGGGCACTCCTCTCAAATTTGAACATGTTTTTACTTGTTCCCAGTGGGCCATTTTTTGGTCCAACCAACCAAACTGTTAAAGCCTTTCCTGAAACTGCTCAGGGAGCCCGATACAAATTCATGTACCTTCCTCCCATAAGCTACATCTTTAGCATTCACTCCCACATACCTGCCTTGGATTTCTGATTGTATAAATTAGAAAACACGTGGTTCTTTTGGAGAGTGTGGCACACTTTTTTATAGGTCACCCTTTGTTCCTTACTTTTCAAGTCTAAATATAGGTCTAGAAGCATGGAAGAGTGGATCCTGAGTAAAATTAGCATTGTTTTACAAGGCAACTGCTTTAGAGGAGGTGAGTACAGTGTCCTTAGACTAGGCAGGACTAATCCCTTCATTCAGATCTCAGCAAAGAGATCTCTTCTCCTGGGAGTAGGAAAGCAGCACAGTGGATGAAAGAGGCAACTTCTAAAACAAAAAAGACTCATCAGAATTTAAGGGGTCAATGTATATGTGTGTGTGTGTGTGTGTGTGTGTGTGTGTGTGTGCGTGTGTGTGTGTGTATTAGTCACTCAATCATGTCCGATTCTTTGAGACACCATGGATTATAGCCCACCAGCCCCCTTTGTCCATGAAGCTTCTCCAGGCAAGAATACTAGAGTGGGTTGCCATGCCCTCCTCCAGAGGATCTTCCCAACTCAGGGATCAAACCCAGGTCTCCCACACTGTAGCAGATTCTTTACAGTCTGAGCCAGCTTAATCAGGATCTTCCCATACATACTCTTCTCAACCTACAGAATACCATTTTTTCCAATCAATACCCTCACTTTAACAGTGACACCCTTTGAGGCTGAAAGTTCAACTTGTGTTATCATTTAGTCATCCACAGGATAAGGTTCAGCCCTACAGCTATAGGAGATAAGGTTCTCCCTTCAAGGCACACCTAGAAGCTCTTAGGTCACATCTATGCCACTAGTGCTTGAGCTGGGAATTTGAATTTCTGAGCTCATTCTTTTCTTTCACCACTTTGTCCAGAGACATTAGAAGCAATCAACAATTTCATGATATTTCTAAGTTTTTCAATAATGTTCAAAAGTATCAATATAAAAATCACTTGTCTCTTCTTATAAGTGGTTGGTTAGGAGTAACCAATGTAGATATTTTATCTATCTCTGTGAGCAGTTCACATCATGGACTATCCACACTCTCTTTACTAAATAGAAAAAGAGCCATTTTCGTGTCTTTCAAGTCTAATTCAGTCCAACAACAACGAACCCAAGAACCAGATGATCCAGTGGCGTAAATCCCATTCCAAATTCAAAGGCCCAAGAATCAGGAATGTCCATGTCCTCTGAAGGCAGGAAAAGATGGATGTACCAGCTCAAGCAAAAAGAGAAAATTCACTGGTCCTCAGTTTTTTTTTTTTTTTTCCTATTCAGGCAGGCCCTCAATGCATCGGATGATGCCTGCCTACACAGGTGAGGGAGATATTCTCTACTCAGTTAGTTGATTCAAATGTTAATCTCTTTCAAACCCAATATCAATAACACACTTAGAAGTAACGTTTCACCAACTATCTGGAACATCCGTAAGTCCAAACTGACACATAAAATTAACCATGAGAAACACTATCAACCATGTTTCAATGCCAATATTTTATGTGTATTTTACTACATATCAGCCCATATTTTAGGCTTATTTTATGAATAATATATAACAGTATCATAGAAACATCTTACTATATGTCATATCAGTTTTTTATAGATGGCTCTCATTTCAGGGGACCCTAGAATTATCTCCACTATCCCAGGTTCTCTCTGAATCCTTAGGGTCAACTCAGATGAAGAGTGAATCTTTAAAAAGTCTCTTGAGCCTGCTGCATTCCTACCCCATCCCCTAAGCTCAGTTCAAAGGTCCCTGAAGGTGACTCACTTCAGTGCAACCGGCCAGTAAAAGCTGTCATGTGGTGCTGGTAGCCCCCACCATCCTCTGGAGATGGCTAGATTGACATGAATCCACTACCTGCTAGAATAATCTAATTATGCCTAAAGGTTTCCACTGAAAAGCCTCTATCTACTCCAGGTCCCTGTCACTTTCCCTGTGGGTGAAGTCAGCTATCCAGTGACTTTCAAACACTCTCTGCAGGTGGCTCTGTAACACATGAAGAAGCTCCTGAAATGTCAATCCTAAGGGACAAGTGTTCCTGTCACTGAAGTGATACATTATAACCTCTGCACTTTCTGGATCTTTCAGACAAAAGCCAAAAGCGAGGAAGGCCATAATGAAATTATTCTTGCTACCCAAGAGCTGATATTTCCAAAGAGAAATTTATGTGCATTAGGAGAGTTTTGGGGATGAATTTGCACTATAGTAGTTCCTGCAAAGCCTGTCCTATGAATAAAAAGCCTTCAGTTTCTAAAGCCTGAAAATCTGATAACATTCAGAGCATATGGATATTCATTTAAATAAGAAAAAAAAAAAAACCTTAGTGTGACATTTCTTTTAACCCACAATTTTGCAGCTGGAAGAAATCTTTTCCTCTTTTAGATAGCAAAATGTGACAATCCAAGCAACCGAGCTTAAGGTCTGTAAATTCATCACTTTTCTTCTACTACCAAATTCCAAGAGTTATTAAACATTTCTCATCCTACTTGGGGCTTTATGAGCAAACCAAATTTGTTCTTTAAAAATGGTAGAAGCCTCTGAATTATTTCAACTGATTTTCCTACTGGCAGTTTCTTTAGTTCCTTCTTATATTTTTGCCTTCTATCTAACTCCACACATAAAATATGCAGGGAAAAGTGTGAAGGATGCATGAATTTCAAATTTTTAATACCTTAAGATATGTTTAATTAAAAACACCTGGCCCACAAGTACTGGTGCATTGCCACACTAGATTTCAAAATGCTCCTTTATACGAGGCTGCTGAATGACTTTACTAGTCCTGATTTCAATTCATATTCCTCAATCTCTATCTCTCTCAAAAATGCTCTTTCATACTCCAGCAGCTGTTCTAAGAGCATAACTCCATTCTGGCCCAAACTCAGATCATTAAGATCAAAGATAGATAAAAGGAAGCATGACTCTGGCCTAATATTACACTCTTAATGATACACATTCAGGGTCTTTATCTCAAGATCTCAAAGGGAATCTTCTTAATGGGGTTCCATAATCATAACAGGCCCAGGGGAATGCCAAAGAGCCACAGGGCACCGTTGAAGAGTCCAACTCAAAGTCACCAGTCCGTCACTGACTTTCAATAGATGAAATAACATTAAAACTCTGGGTGAGAGTCAGCTCCTCTGGAACAGAGTCACATTTTCTGGATACTAAAAATTGGTTTGTAATCCCAGGTCATCTATTTTTTTCCTAGTCTCACATTTTCTGAAAATAAAACAGAAAAACTGATGCTAACTGCCCCACTCAGCACTTTAGATTCTTGCTGTAGATAAGTCAAAAATGTGATTTTTATCTCATGATTTATGAAGTCACCATAATGCAACATGTCCATGAATTTGGGTCACTGTGAGAAACAGAAGCTTAAGGAATTACGGAAGATGTCAACAAGTGGGCAAATTTGGATTCTAGTTCCTACTCAACTATTCACTGATGTTGTCACAAATAAGATATTTGTTGTTTTTTTTTCCCCAGTGTATAAAGGACAGCTGATCTTATGGAATACTTTTCATTCACTCCTCTAGCCAATTATTCATTCCTTCATTCAGCAAACACATGGCAGAGCTGCTGAGTTCAGTACTGTGCTGAGCAATGAGCAAGCCAGATTATGAGATATTTCTACTGAACCATTTTCCTCTGTCAACAGAGCCAACAAAGAATCTCAAAGCTCGGCTGAAACAGACAGAAAATAAATTTAGTTTGTCATCATCACCAAGTTCTTGTAAAACAAAGACAAGTACATTTTATTTAATTTGGGACTATTTACAAATATTTTTCCAAATAAGTAAATTATCTATATTTATATGGCCTGAATAATAAAGATGAATATTTATTTGAGCATATTAAACTCTGAACACATCTGTTTCAGTGCCTTACATGCATTATCTCATTTTATCTTCATAACACATTATAGGGTAAATAGCATTTGTATCCCTATTTTAGGGATTACACCACAGAGATAAATTCAAGGAGATTCAGTAGCTTACTCAAGTGGTAAAGATTTTTATCTAGGCCTGTCTGACTCCAAAGCCTAGTTTCTTTAGTTTGGATATAAAATAATTTCAAGTTTTCTGCACTTCTCAACAAAGTTTGCTTCAATATTTGTGAAGATCCATGTTGGTATTCAGAGAGTAGATTTAAAAGACATAGAAATAAAGAAATGGAAGAGATTTTAGAAACCACCTAGTCTGACCCTATTCATTTACAGTTAAAATGTAGGCCTTTACATTAGGGATAAAAATACAGATTGAATGAAAAGCTAAAGGAAGCACAGGAAAAAAAAAAACTGAATAGAGAAAAGGAAGTGAGGAATCTTGAATCATCCATCTTTGTATTCTTAGTACTTAATACAGCCCTCGGGAACAAGTGAAAACTCAATATATGTTTGGTCAATTGGATTATATTACATGTTATAGATTTTTTAAACTAGAGTTTCCCAAATGTCAAGAGGCATGAGGTACTTTCATTTGTTTAAAGCTTATAATATATGAAAGATGGAAAAGTAACAAAACTGTGCCATATTTTAAATGTTCAGCTCTATTAATTCATTTTAGTAATTATCCCTATAACTTTATTTGGACATAAGGCCTAAAAAGTATGAGTTCTAGTGTGTATGACAATGAAATACTGAGGTAATATCTCAACTAAGCCTTACAACACCCCTATTGTCTTGATACATCATGACCTTCAATTACAGAGCAAAAAAGAATTTAGGCAACTTCTAGCCTGTTCATAGAAAAGCTATGACCAAACTAGACAGCATATTAAAAAGCAGAGACATTACTATGCCAAAAGAAGTCCATCTAGTCAAAGCTATGGTTTTCTCCAGTAGTCATGCATGGATGTGAGAGCTGGACTATAAAGAAAGCTGAGGGCCAAAGAATTGATGCTTTTGAACTGTGGTGTTGGAGAAGACTCTTGAGAGTCCCTTGGACTGCAAGGAGATCCAACCAATCTATCCTAAAGGAAATCAGTCCTGAATATTCATTGGAAGGACTGATGCTGAAGCTGAAACTCCAATACTTTGGCCACCTGATGTGAAGAACTGACTCATTTGAAAAGACCCTGACGCTGTGAAAGACTGAAGGTGGGAGAAGAAGGGGACAACAGAAGATGAGATGGTTGGATGACATCACCGACTCAATGGACATGGGTTTGAGTAAACTCCGGGAGTTGGTGATGGACAGGGAGGCCTGGCGTGCTGCAGTCCATGGGGTCACAAAGAGTCAGACATGACTGAGCAACTGAACTGAACTGAACTGATCCTGTTCACGGCTTCCCAGTGGCTCAGTGGTATAGAATCCGCCTGCAATGCAGAAGCCAGAGGAGACATGGGTTGGAGCCCTAGGTGAGAAAGATCCCCAGGCATGGCAACCCACTCCAGTATTCTCGCCTGGAGAATCCCATGGACAGAGGAGTCTGGCAGGCTACAGTCCCCAGGGTTGCAGAGTCAAATAAGACTGAAGCGACAGAGCATGCATGCACACATCCTGTTCACGCATTTGAAAGTGATGCAACATTTTAGATTCTATACCCCTTTAACTTTCAAAAATCAGAAAAAGCACTTATGTAAGATTTTTTTAATTAGGAAACACCAAAACACACTAATTTCAGAGACATTAAAATCATTAAATTGCCATTACAGTAAACCAATGAAATTTGAAGTAATAATTAAAAAATTTCTCCCCTGGAGAGTTCTGAGTTCAGTGATTCTAATAAACACATTTAGAGACATTGTAAGACCATCCTTTTAAAATACTCTTAATAGATATAATACAAAACAACGTGGATCCTTAGAGTTTCCTGTGTTGATTACCCAGATTCATGTTAGAGTTTACAGGAATTAGATTTGATATTATCTCCGTTATGCAAAACCATGGAAAACATTTAATTAAAACTTAATTAAATTTTCCATGATGCTTCAACCCCATGGAGTCCATTTTTCAATAGCAAGCAACAAAGAAAGCCATCAGGACAAATGATTTTTTTGAAAATGGTGTATAGGTACTCACTTTTCTTAGTACCTATACCTTTCTAGGTGGCTCAGTGTTAAAAAATCCATGGGCCAACGCAGAAGACACAAGTTCAATCCCTGGATGGGGAAGATCCCCTAAAGAAGGAAATGGCAACCCACTCTAGTATTCTTGCCTGGGCACTCCCATGGACAGAAGAGTCAGTCCACAGAGTTGCAAAAGAGTCAGACACAACTTAGCCACTAAACAACAACATACCTTTCTAATAAATCTTGGATCTTCTCAAGCAATTTCTTTTTTCATTTTCATCAGCTAACAAAGTAACAGACTTGTACTAAAGTTGATGATCATCGATTATAAACAAGTATATAGGCTTAGATCACTTACTGATGCTTCATTTCTTCTAGCGGTTTTACATACAATTTCAAAACACGTGAGAAAATTCATATAGTATTATGTCTGGCACACAGTGTGGTCCTGACAGGAATTCATTTAATTAAATTAGTAAGTATTAGATAGGTATCACTTAAAAACACTAAGGCTATATACAAGACAGCAAAAGAGACACAGCTATAAAGAACAGACTTTTGGACTCTGTGCGAGAAGGTAAGGGTGGGATGATTTGAGAGAATAGCATTGAAACATGTATATTACCATATATGAAATAGATGACCAGTCCAAGTTTGATGCATGAAACAGGGGACTCAAAGCCGGTGTACTGGGATTACCCTGAGGGATGGGATGCGGGGGGAGGTGGGAGAGAGGTTCGGGACCAGGGGCCACATGTACACCCATGGCTGATTCATATCAATGTATGGCAAAAACCACCACAATATTGTAAAGTAATTAGCCTCCAATTAAAATTAATTAATTAATTAATAAAAACACTAAGGCTCCGGTACAATTTTTCCAAAAATATTTATAGCAAAACATGTGACCTATTAGTTGTCCTTGTGATTGACATTATTAAACTATTAAATCACTATTCATTATTAAATTCATTATTCATTACTAAATTATTCCCTCATTATTCAACTATTTAGAGAGAAATACTTTGTATAACAGATATACTATACTAGAACTGGTCTACATGAAGAAGAAAATACTTAAATGTGACCACCTTGTTCTCTAAATTCTAAGAAGATAGTCTAGTCTTCCCATATAGTTTTAACTTATATGATAAAACAAGCAGTCATAACAAAAGCATTCTTAATCAGCAATTAAGAGGAACAAACTGCCAAGACATGCAGCATCATGGATGAACCTTGAAAGTGAGGGAAAGAACCAGGAGCCTTAGAGGGAGGATTTAATGATGCCATCTAGGTGAAGTTCTGGGACAGCATAACAAGACTATGATAAAAGATATCAAAACAGTCATTGCCTGTGTTGTGGTGAGGTTCAATTCAGAGACTGAAGGAAAGGTGCAGGAAAGACCTCTGGTGATGGGACTGTTCCACACTTTGAGAGGGGTGTGGATTACACAGGGGCGTGCCATTTTTAAAACTCATTCAACTTCATATTTACTATCTGTGCATTTTACTGTGTGCAAATTACATCTCAAGTTTTGAAAAGTAAATATTTACCAGACAAAATTCATCTTAAGGAGATGAGTCCCCTCCCACTCGGATGTTATTGCAGAACAGAGTTTCGGGAACTCCTCTTTTGGAATTGTATTCAGTGACTACAACACATTTCTTTGACATCAATGGCCACAAACTTCATAAAAGTGGAATTAACTTTCAGAAACAGCCAGCATCATTCAGGGTCAAATCGGTTCACTCCAAGTGATTAAACTAGAGAAGAAAACTTCTGTTTGTCACACTGGGATACTGACTAATATAATGAGGATGATTTTTCTCACACACTGATGATTTCTCTCACAAAAACATAAACAGTTGTAACCAACTGATATAGTAAATTCAATTAAAGCATTCTCAAAACTTTTTGACTAAATGTGGAATACTGAATGTAAGTGTCAAAACGTCTCTGATGCACTGCTTTAAAGGGGGCAACTTTAATCACACACAGAAGCAATGATAGCACATAACTGCCATGATAAGTTAATTATACCTATTTTGTGATGTACTCTACTAAAAAAAGAAATACCTCACATCTTTTTTCATTATATAATATCTGAAAGACACAGATTCTCAAAGAAAACTTCAATTTGCAATTATGCTCAATTTAATCCCTACTGACAAGGAAGCAGTCTTCTCTACTAAATTTTATTTACCACCTACTATGTATAACACATTGATCACATCTGCCAAGGATTATTCCTCCTCCTCAATAAGACTGTAGCAGGATAGAATGAATCTTTAACACATCACATGGGATAGTAGTTTCTCCTATCAGACCTTATTTTATTCTATTATTGGGATGGATAGCATAGATTCTCATAATGCAAAACATCCATTAAAAAAATAAAAGAAGAACTTGCCAGAATGACCACAGCACAGTCCTGTTAGAGAACTGGGCATTTAAACTTAAACAGGTTGTATACAATGATATATTTCTTTTGCTAAGTAGATCTGTGAAACTTGACATTACTGTCTTATGATTAAAAAACATTTTGGCCCCCAAAAATGCCAAATTGAATTAGCTTTTAGGAATAAGCAATATATTTGAAATTTTAGTTCTCTCTCAGGTGCAGAGAAACCCAAGACAGGCTTATAGTTTCCCTGTTTTAAATATGAACAGTTTGAACTAGACATCCTCCAAAGTCCGTGCCAACACTGTCATCATATTTTCCTATGAATCTATTTGACATAAGTGAGATAGTAACCTGAAACCAATTAAATTTATTGCAATTACTGTCTTAAGTTAGTGACACATAATGTGACCAAATAAGAAATGAAATATAGGTGCATATCTTTGATTTCCCCCTTCACAAAATCACAAGTTTCTGCACAGGTAACTTAATAGAATAGGTAAATGTACTCTAGAGATTTCAAAAGAATTTAAGAATAAATCTGTTACATAGATATTATATCTGATATTTAAAACTTATGTAGCACTTTACAATCATTAGACACACTGGTAATAGTTTTATAGATGTTAATCAACCGTGTTCCCCGGAAACTTATGTTTTTCTAATTCCTCGCCTAAGAATACAAATGCATCAAGTACTGATATATATAACAGAATTCTGAATTGTTGGTCTGCTTCTGTCCAATCCTGTTTCAACTTTATTTGCAAAGAGAGTTCTACATTCCAAGTTGTTCATCTCCCAATGACTACAGATTATCCTTGTCCATATTTCTATAGAAAGCCATCTCAGAAAGATGAAAATGTACACTATTTTCACAACCTTTCAGGGAGAGTCCACAAACTGCCTTAATAATTCACTCTCAAATGTAACCACTCTCATTTACTTTTGTCAAACATAAATTATGTCATCCAGCTGCCTCCTCTCGGTGAAGTTAAGCAATCCCAGATCACTTTTCCTGTGGGTCTTCTTTTCTAATACACCCTGTATTAGCATTCTGTCTTAATCTTTGTGATTACTTTCCAAGATTTTTAAACCCCTCTGAAGACTAGACTCCATATCCTAATAAGCACCTAGGCCAGGGGCTGGCAAACTACAACTGGGCCAAATCTGCCTATTTCTGTAAATAAAGTTTTATTAGAACACAGCCATGATCATTCATTTATATATGTATGTATTATCTAAAGTGGTTTATGTGCTTACAACAGAGACTGTATGGCCTACAAATCCAGAAGTGTTTACTCTCTGGCCCTTTACAGAAGTGTGTGGGTCCCTGATCTGGTCAATGAGGCTTGTTTTTTTTCAAAATTTAAACTTTCCATTTTGTATTGAGATATATCTGATTGCGGCTTCCCGTGGCTCAGTGGTAAAGAATCTGCCTGCAATGCAGGAGATATAAGAGACACAGGTTCAATCCCTGAGTTGGGAAGATCCCCTGGAGAAGGAAATGGCAACCCACTTCGGTGTTCTTGCCTGGAAAATCCCATGGACAGAAGAGCCTGGCAATCTACAGTCCATACGGTCACAAAGAGTCGGACATGACTGAAGTGATTTTGCATGCACACACACATAGCTGATTAACAGGTAAAAGGGACTCAGTCATACATACACATGTATCCATTCTCCCCCAAACCTCCCTCCCATCCAGGCTGCCACATAACATTGAATAGAGTTCCATATGCTATAAAATAGGTCCTTGTTGGTTATCCATTTTGAATAAAGCAATGTGTACATGACCTTCCCAAATGAAGTTATTTAAAATGCACAATTACTTCAGGTTTCATCTTATGTGGGAACAATCAGGGCATAAGTAAATTTATCATATCCTTTCCAACTTTTTCAGACTCTCTCTCTGGCCTAATCTGGGATCTATTAAAACTGACCAAGAATAATATCTTAAAATGTTTGTGTGTGTGTGCTCAGTCATGTCCAACTCTTTGCAGCCCCGTGGACTGTAGCCCGCCGGCTCCTCTGTCTATGGAATTCTCCAGGCAAGAATACTGGAGAGGGTTGCCATTCCCTTCTTCAAGGGATCTTCCTGACCCAGGGATTGAGCCTGCATCTGTTGTGTCTTCTGCATTGGCAGGTGGATTTTTTATGACTAGCATCACCTGGGAAGCCCATCTTCAAATGCTGGTGGATGGCAAATGCTTGACAGTGTCATACAATATGAGCAGTAAAGTTCATGAGCAGTCTCTAGCATCTTCCCCAAGCAGGTTAAAAAGTAGTAAGTCTTCCTCCATAATCAGGACATACCTTGGAACACAGAGAACTTCAGAATTCTCTCAGTAAAGGCACAAGGAGGTATGCTGGCCTGACACTGGCCACCTCTCTATAATCTGTTCTCCTTCACCAGCTAAAGAGTATATTGTGAGGACACCATATAAAATGCTTCCAAGGGCAGGAAATCAATATAAATGAGTGGAGCAGGCTGGTGTGAGACTGCAGAGCAGGATGAATACCGTGGCAGACCTGAGTTCATGCATCTGTCCAAATATGTTAGCACTGATCTCCAACTAACTGCTGGGCCACAGTGTGAGCGTTAATCCAACAGATCTTTGAATTTTTCAAGGGAACCTGAAAATCAAGATTCAAATTTCTAAATACTAGGTTGGTGCAAAAGTAGTACTAATTGTGATTTTGCATTGTTGAACTCTATAAATGTGGTTATGCATGCTAAGTCACTTCAGTTGTATCCTACTCTTTGTGACCCTATTGACTATAGCCTGCAAAGCTCTTCTGTCCGTGAGGTTCTCCAGGCAAGAATATTGGAGTGGGTTGCCATGCCCTTCTCCAGGGGATCTTCCCAACCAAGGGATCAAACTTGTGCCTCCTGTGTCTCCTGAACTGGCAGACAGGTTCTTTACAACTAGTACCACCTGGTAAGCCCAAATGCATTTATGTTATACATCATTTTAATGTGCACTTCTTGCTTTATGTTTTTTGCTAATAACTTATTACTTGCTGTTTATTTTACATTTATTTTAGACTAGGGAAATGATGTTAGACAAAAAACAAATTTAAGTGATTTTCTTATTTGAGTTCAAAATGGGTCATAAAGCAGTGAAGACAACTTGCAACATCAACAATGCATTTGGCCCAGGAGCTCCTAATGAACGAACAGTGCAGTGGTGGTGAAAGGAGTTTTGCAAAGCAGACAAGAGCCTTGAAGATGAGGAGTGTAGTTGCTAGCGCCATCGTAAATTGACAATGACCAGTTGAAAGGATCATTGAAATTGATTCTCTCACAGCTACATGAGAAGTTGCTGAAGAACTCAACATTGACCATACTATGGTCATTCAGCATTTGAAGCAAATTGGAAAGGTGAAAAAGCTTGATAAGTGGGTGCCTCTTGAACTGACCAAAAATCAAAAAAATCATCATTTTGAAGTGTCATCTTCTCTTATTCTACACAACAACGAACCATTTCTCAATCAGATTGTGATATGCGATGAAAAGTGGACTGTATAAAACAACCGGCAATGACTAGCTCAGTGGTTGGACCAAGAAGAAGCTCCAAAGCACTTCCCAAAGTCAAACTTGCACCCAAAAAAAGGTCATGGTCAATGTTTGGTGGTCTGCTGCCCATCTAATCCACTACAGCTTTCTGAATCCCAGCAAAACCATTACATTTGAGAAGTAATGCTCAGCAAATCGATGAGATGCACTGAAAACTCCAATGTCTGCAACAAGCAACAGAAAGAGCCCAATTTGTTCCATGACAATGCCTGACTGCATGTTACATAACCAATGCTTCAGAAGTTGAATGAATTGGGCTATGGAGTTTTGCCTCATCTGCTATTATTCACTTGACCTCTCGCCAACCGATTAGCACTTCTTCAAGCATCTTGACAACTTTTTGCAGGGAAAATGCTTCCACAACCAGTAGGAGGCAGAAAATGCTTTCCAAGAGTTTGTTGAATCCTGAAGTATGGATTTTGATGCTACAGAAATGAACAAAACGTATTTCTTGTTGGCAAAAATATGCTGATTGTAATGGTTCCTATTTTGATCAATAAAAATGTGTTGGAACCCAGTTATAATGATTTAAAATTCATGGTCTGAAACCACAATTACCTTTGCATCAACCTATATTATATACTGTGAGGGCCAATACTGCAATGGCTAAAAACCCTCACCTGCATCTACCTAGATTGCAAAATTTTTTAAGAACCTTGTTGATTGAGATATGTCTATTGAGGAGGCTTGACATTAATTAAAACTCTTATTTTAGAAAAGAAGAAACTGAAGATTAGAAACATTAAATTATTGGTCTAAGATTGCATGGAGAACAGCTAATCTAGGGCTATAATTGTGGTCTAATTCTACATTCAACACACCACTTCACAAATGCTTCTTAATTTAGAGGGATTCAAGGAAGTCACTGAGAATCTAATAAAAGCTATAGACCCTATGAGAGAAAAATATACATAAATGTGAATTCACAAAAAAAGCGGCTTATAATTTAAAGGATTTCATACACTCATGAAGTTTATCCTAGCCCATCTGAAGGGAGCCATAGCCACCAGGCTCAGTATTTTTCAAGTCTTCAATATGAAAAATTCATAATCTTCCAATTATGGCATATAAAAGTATTCAAAGGTCTTTATAATCTTTTGGATAGCTTTCCTTTACTACTTCCATTCACTTACATGACTGTTATGTCACCTTATTATACAAGAACAAATATTTCAGACTGAACAAGTTCACATACTCAGAGCACTGGTTATATAACAGTCTCTGTTATGATTTAAAATATCAGAACATTTGTTCAAATAAACTATAGCCTCTTTTAACATAAATTATCAAATCTTCAACCACTCAAAAAGGTATGGAGAAAAATCTCTCCTTTCTTGGACACATTGATTTGCACTTATTTTTAAAAGTATCAAGGTAACCAGTTCTCTCTGGGCAAAGTGAACACCTCTCTCTTAATCTCAGAACATTGTAGATATCGCCCTTATTGCCTCATTTTCAGATTTTTTGCTTATGTATCTCTCTTTACTATGAGCTTTTTGAAGATGGACAGTAACTTATTAAGATCTGGGCACAATGCCTGCACATAATGAGCACTCTATTAATGCCAGATGAGTTAAAATTGCTTTATCAAGAGATTTCACTAAGTCTGGATGAAGCTGAAGACTCCCTTGAAAATACTTTTTGTATTTGGTATTTTGTCCCTTTTACAACTTCTTATTTTTTATAAAGGAAATAAGAGGTCAACGATGACTAATTTTGAAAACTTTAGGCTATGAAATGAATATGGGAAATTAGGTTTTAAACCATTTTCAAAGGAATGTCTGGCAGGGCAGAAGTTAATCACGGAGGAAAATGTTTGTTGTCATTATCCATCCCCAAATTTCCCATTATCCCTTAGGATGGCAAATGGAAAAATAACACACAAATCACTTTGTCTGAAAGTCATTTTAGACAAGGGATCCACTTGCATACTTACTCTAAACTTTGCAAATGATCTTACATTATGTAAAATGAAGAATATATGTAAATACACTATTAACAAGAAAATCAAATATAATGTAGATAAAATTAAAACAATACAAATGTCATTCAAGCCACAATATACTCAGGGTGAGAATAATAACAACACAGTTTTATATATTCTCCTGAGTTGGTTTCCTAGAAAGTTTATTTTACAAAAGGGTAATTTTACCAAATGTTAAGACTGAGAATTTTAGAGGAAACAATGCATGAATTATTGGCAAATTCAATATAATTGTTATAAAGCATCTACACTGTACAAAGTACTGTGAAATTCAAACACAATGTCTTCCTACCTGAAAGAGGCAAAGATAGACACCCATCAGAGTCATTTTAAAAGAGCTGTGTGATCACATTAACAAATTGAAAGATAAAAACCATATGATTATCTCAATAGATGCAGAAAAAGCCTTTGACAAAATTCAACACCCATTTATGATTAAAACTCTTCAGAAAGCAGGAACAGAAGGAACATACCTCAACATAATAAAAGCTATATATGACAAACCCACAGCAAGCATTACCCTCAATGGTGAAAAATTGAAAGCATTTCCCCTAAAATCAGGAACAAGACAAGGGTGCCCACTCTCACCACTACTATTCAACATAGTGTTGGAAGTGTTGGCCACAGCAATCAGAGCAGAAAAAGAAGTAAAAGGAATCCAGATAGGAAAAGAAGAAGTGAAACTCTCACTGTTTGCAGATGACATGGATCCTCTACATAGAAAACCCTAAAGACTCTACCAGAAAATTACTAGAGCTAATCAACGAATATAGTAAAGTTGCAGGATATAAAATTAACACAGAGAAATCCCTTGCATTCCTATACACTAACAATGAGAAAACAGAAAGAGAAATTAAGGAAATAATACCCTTCACCATTGCAACAAAAAGAATAAAATACTTAGGAGTATATCTACCTAAAGAAACAAAAGACCTATACATAGAAAACTATAAAACACTGATGAAAGAATTCAAGAGAACACAAACAGATGGAGAAATATACTGTGTTCATGGATTGGAAGAATCAATATTGTCAAAATGACTATACTACCCAAAGCAATCTATAGATTCAATGCAATCCCTATCAAGCTACCAACAGTATTTTTCACAGAACTAGAAGAATTTCACAATTTGTATGGAAATACAAAAAACCTCGAATAGCCAAAGTAATCTTGAGAAAGAAGAATGGAACTGGAGGAATCAACCTGCCTGACTTCAGGCTCTACTACAAAGCCACAGTCATCAAGACAGTATGGTACTGGCACAAAGACAGAAATATAGATCAATGGAACAGAATAGAAAGCCCAGGGATAAATCCACGAACCTATGGACACCTTATCTTCGACAAAGGAGGCAAGGATATACAACGGAAAAAAGACAACCTCTTTAACAAGTGGTGCTGGGAAAACTGGTCAACCACTTGTAAAAGAATGAAATTAGAACACTTTCTAACACCATACACAAAAATAAACTCAAAATGAATTAAAGATCTAAATGTAAGACCAGAAACTATAAAACTCCTAGAGGACAACATAGGCAAAACACTCTCTGACATAAATCACAGCAGGATCCTCTATGACCCACCTCCCAGGATATTGGAAATAAAAGCAAAAATAAACAAATGGGACCTAATTAAACTTAAAAGCTTTTGCACAACAAGGAAACGATAAGCAAGGTGAAAAGACAGCCATCAGATTGGGAGAAAATAATAGCAAATGAAGCAACAGACAAAGGATCAATCTCAAAAATATACAAGCAACTCCTGCAGCTCAATTCCAGAAAAATAAGTGACCCAATCAAAAAATGGGCCAAAGAACTAAACAGACATTTCTCCAAAGAAGACATACAGATGGCTAACAAACACATGAAAAGATGCTCAACATCACTCATTATCAGAGAAATGCAAATCAAAACCACAAGGAGGTACCATTACACACCAGTCAGGATGGCTGCTATCCAAAAGTCTACAAGCAATAAATGCTGGAGAGGGTGTGGAGAAAAGGGAACCCTCTTACACTGTTGGTGGGAATGCAAACTAGTACAGCTGCTATGGAGAGAAGTGTGGAGATTTCTTAAAAAACTGGAAATAGAACTGCCATATGACCCAGCAATCCCACTCTTGGGCATACACACTGAGGAAACCACATCTGAAAGAGACACGTGCACCCCAATGTTCATTGCAGCACTGTTTATAATAGCCAGGACATGGAAGCAACCTAAATGTCCATCAGCAGACAAATGGATAAGGAAGCTGTGGTACATATACACCATGGAATATTATTCAGCCATTAAAAAGAATTCATTTGAATCAGTTCTAATGAGATGGATGAAACTGGAGCCCATTATACAGAGTGAAGTAAGCCAGAAAGATAAAGTCCAATACAGTACACTAACGCATATATATGGAATTTGGAAAGATGGTAACGATAACCCTATATGCAAAACAGAAAAAGAGACACGGATGTACAGAACAGACTTTTGGACTCTGTGGGAGAAGGCGAGGGTGGGGTGTTTCGAGAGAACAGCATCGAAACATGTATATTATCAAGGGTGAAACAGATCACCAGCCCAGGTTGGAGGCATGAGACAAGTGCTCGGACCTGGTGCACTGGGAAGACCCAGAGGGGTCGGGTGGAGAGGGAGGTGGGAGGGGGGATCGCGATGGGGAATACATGTAAATCCATGACTGATTCATGTCAATGTATGGCAAAAACCACTACAATATTGTAAAGTAATTAGCCTCCAACTAATAAAAATAAATGAAAAAAAAAAAGAGCTGTGTGAGTGTGTGTGTCAGTCGCTCAGTTGTATCCGACTCTGCGACTCCATGGACTGTAGCCCACCAGGCTCCTCTGTCCAAGGGATTCTCCAGGCAAGAGTACTGGAGTATGTTGCCATTTCCTTCTCCAGAGGATCTTCCCAACCCAGGAATCGAACCCACGTTTCCTGCATTGCAGGTGGATTCTTTACTCTGGGAGATTTTGAGCATCAAAATAAATAAATGAGAGTAAAGGATTATATAACACAATAAATATCAGTTAGTCCACCTTACTTATGCAAACCCCCCAAAAAAGTTCTTCCTTACAATAAAAGTAAAACTAATAAATGTAGAAGAAGAGAATTCACTCAGTCATGTCCCACTCTTTGTGACCTCATGGACTGTAGCCCACCAGGCTCCTCGGTCCATGGGATTTTCGAGGCATGAATACTGGAGAGGGTTGCTATTTCCTTCTCCAGGGGATCTTCCCAACCCAGGGATCGAACCCGGGTCTCCCACATTGTAGGCAGATGCCGTACCATCTTAGCTACCAGGGAAGCCCAATAAGGAACAAGCAAATTAAAAAAATCAGTATTTGGCAAGAATTATCCATAGAAGCTAAAAACAGTAGACAAAAGTTTGAGAAGCAACGGATTATTTCCATTGCTTCAAAATACTTCCAAACCAAATACTTACTAATCACAAAGGAACAATATAGTGACTTTATAGTGGTGACACTTGACAGACACCACCTGAAGCAACTGGTCAAAGTTAACATTCAGAAATGGGCAGTGACCTCATGAACCTTCTGAGATGATGTACTGAGAACAGATCACTTTGCAAATCTCCTGCCCAAAGTAACCTAAATTCACTAATAAAGAAATCTACAAGAGAAAGCCAAAATGAGGGGTATTCTACAATGTGATGGCCTATATTGTTCAAAAATATCAATCTTAAAATATAAAGAAACATTTTCTTTTCAAATTAATGAAGGAGCATTCCATATTACAAAGACCAAAGAGATATGATAACAGAACATAGAATCAGAGACTCCCTTATGCTATAAAGGACATCTGGCCAGTTGGACATCTAGCCATTGGAAAAATGAATGAGATCTACAGATTGTAATACCATATCCATGTTAATTTCCTGATTTTGATAATCATTCTTGGTTATATAAAATAATTTATTTGTTCTTAATTAATACACACTCAGTGTTTAAAGACATCAGGCCTGTATCTCATTAAAGAAGTTAAACAAAATATATAAATATCTACATATATTTGTATACATATGTATACACCTGCCTATATTTTAATCAATGTTTCCCTTTGATCCCAATCTGATTTGACTAAGAAAAACAAAGACTTTTTTGTGTTCCCAGTTTCCTTTTCATTAGTAATTTAAGAGCAGTGGGCAAAGAAAAAGTAGAGCCATTCAGGAATAATTCAAAACAACAATTTTGTGTGTAGTGCTACAGATAATCCTGAGTTACTATAGGCAGACAGTTAATTTAGTCTGTATCTTCATTTTTCATTCTAACCCACAACTCTTTTTCCACAAGAAAAAAAAAAACAACTAAATGCTATATGGACAGGTATATGGATATTTTAAACCAACTGACAAAGGGAAGAACCCTTACCCCTCACATGTGCTGTGCTGTGCTTAGATGTTCAGTGGTTTCCAACTCTTTGTGACACCATGGACTGTAGCCCACCAGGCACCTCTGTCCATGGGGATTCTCTATGCAGTAATATTGGAGTAGGTTGCCATGCCCTCACCCCTCACCGTATCAATCACTTAAAAAAAAAAAAAAGGCAAAAAAAAAAGCAAAAATAAATAAATACATAAATAAAAAGCAACAAACAATAAAAAGCCAAAAGTAGCATATATAGGTCATTTTGATAGATTTCAACCTCTTCATCCCAGTCCCCAATATCTGATGGACACTGTGGTCTCTTTTTAACATAAACTATCCATTTGTCATGGGCTTCCTTGGTAGCTCAGTGGGAAAGAATCCACCTGCCAGTGCAGGAAATGCAGGTTTGTTCTCTCGGTCAGGAATATCTGCTGGAGAAGGAAATGGCAACCCACTGCAGTATTCTTGTTTGGGAAATCCCAGGGACAGAGGAGCCTGGTGGACTACAGTCCAAGGGGTCACAAAGAGTTGGACACCACTCAGCAACCAAGCAACAAGAACAACCCATTTGTCATAGTCTCAGCAGTAGAACCTACTTTGTACTGTGGCCTTTCTCTAAGAAGGTAGAGTTTTCCATCGCCCATTCCCTGGTAGCCTATCAGGCACTTGCTTCTAGCAGTTGAATCATGCACAAAACAGACCTTCCACTCACTGACTGTATTTCCTGCTTTCCCCGTAACTCCTTGGCTTCTGCAAATTTTCCCTCTGAGACTCTGCTCCTCCCGCATCAATTTGTGTGCCTTCTCCTCTCAGACCAGCCATCCAGGGAAATCCTTTGGGGTTTAAAATACCAGCCAGTTTCTCTTGCTTGGAACCAAGAATCCTAACTGACAAAAAGTTATTAGAATTTCTAAAATTCTCAACTTGAAATAAGTTACTGTTAGCACTACTAATAGGAACCCAACGGGGGTCTGTTTACATGTGAGCAAATCTCTTTGGGGCACTTGCGAGTGTGGAGAGAAGATTGGCTTCACATTTGGGCATGGCCTTTCTGGCTATTTAGAGATAGGCTGCCATACAGATTAATTCCTATAAGAGGCAATTAAAGCTAAATTCTTTTGATGTGCTGGAAGTTGAGATAAAGATGAAAAACTACTCGACTCTCACTAAATTTGTTAAAACATTTTAATTGAACATGTGGCCGTTTCCAGAGACTGTCCACCGGGTAGAGGCTCTCTTTACCTGGAAAAAAATGCAATCATGGTTGGCAACCAACATATTATCTCTAAAATACCATCCTCCAACACTTCCTCCAAAAATAAAATTTCTTCCTCCAGGGGCTATTTTTCTGCCACTAAGAAAAGTCTTTGTTTTCACAAAGCAAGAGGATTTCATACTGAAAACTTTTAGCCAGTTTTTCTTTACAGATGTAGAATGAAAAGTAATTGAAAACACTGCTAATTAAAAAGAAAGTTATCGTTTGCCCTTTAGCTGCAAATAATATCAAAGCATGTTCAACGATAATGAAGTGCAGTAATAACCAGCCTGTTGTGATGGTAACACAGGCACATCACATCAGTTCTTAAAATTCCTAAAACTGTGATAAGGTCCAAAGGCATTCATTTCACATAGGTCACACAAGCCCTTGTTCATGCTCAGATGTGCAAATGTAGTTGTGTCTGTGACTTTGATCCAAATTTATTTAAGTTATAAACCTTCCCAGGGTACTGTTTCATGATAATTATGTTGTGAGGAAAATTGTTCTCTGTTTTCATCTATACATTTGAAGATTTAGCAGGTTTTCAAAGGAATGTATACTGCAGTGATTTTTCTTTCCCAAAATGCTAACCTGAGCAAGTCAATCCCTGTGTAATCTTTTAATGAGTCACTGCTGCCTCTGGGATAAACTTAGGTATGTTGGCCCAACATACATGTGCTTTACAATCTGTCTGCTGTCACCCTCCCATTGCTGCCCTACATTGTAACAGTCCTTCGTGCCCAAATCTTCACACTCCGCTCTCTCGCTTCTTGTCTTGCAAACTCTCTTCCTACTGTCCGAATGTCTCCTCTTTTACTCTATCTGTTCAAAGCAAGTCAAGATCGAACTCTTCTTGTTCAAATGGTCCTAGGTACACAGAGCAGACTTAAGTTAAAGGATGAAAATGAAAACTTATCCACAGTGAGCAGTGAGTAAATAGAGTGATGATTATTTTTATATGCAATGCATACTATGATTACATGCTATGTGCCAAGTACTATTCAGGCTGAGAGTGTGACTCTTTGTGACACCATGGACTATAGCCCTCTAGGCGCCATCATCCAAAGGATTCTCCAGGCAAGAATACTGGAGGGGGTTGCCATTCACTTCTCCAGGGGATCTTCCTAACCTAGGGATCGAACTTGGGTCTCCTGCATTGCAGACAATTCTTTACCATCTGAGACACCAGGGAAGCCCCCATGACATTGAAAAAAGCCAACAAAAACCCCTGCCTTCATCTAGTCAGCATTCTAGCTAAGTGATGACAGAAACTCTAAAATCAGCAAACTGTATATATATAGTCTGCTAGTCAGTGGCAAGTGACAGAGAGAAAACAATTGAGCCGAATAAGGAGGACAGAGAGTGCCAAGAAGCAGGTGTGATTTTTAAGATTGTCAAGATAACCTAACGGCAAGGAGACATTAAATGGGGGAGCCCGTCATGCAGCATCTAAGAATGTAGGAGCCATGGAGGTGGAAGCAAGAACCACTGCTCAGCCTGAGGCAGGAACATGCCTGGCTTCTGCGAAGCACAGCAATGAGGCCAGTGTGGTCGGAAAGGGGCGAGGGAAGGGAAGTCAGAGGAGAGGAGAGTTCAGAGAGAGAATAGGGTGGTGGGGGCAGATCACGGAGAGCCTCACATGTAGCAGAGCAGTGGCGGGGGGATGGGGGTAGGCAGTGCAGAGTTTGATCAAAGGAGTCGAAGGCTCTGGCTATGCTTTCACCAGGAACAGTCCAGTTTCTTTGTAAGAAGAGAAAGGAGAGCAAAGGTGGAAGCAGGGAGCCAGGGAGGAAGCCACTACAGTAATCAAAGCACAAGATGACTGCAGTTTAGAGGAGAGTAGTAGCAGTGCAGGTGGAGAAAAGTGATGGGTTCTGGACATAAGTTGAACATAGAATCAAAAGGATATTTTTCAAAGATCGGGCAGGAGATGTGAAAGAGATAAGTCAAGGTAGGCATCCATATGTTTGGCCAGAGCCACTGAAAGTTGTCACCATCAAGGAAAAGAGGAAGCCCCTGGGAGTAGTCAAATTCAGGAGGAAGATGGGGAGCTTACTTTGGGTCATGACCAGCCCTTTCTATAAAACCAAGTGTAGGGGAAATGGTCAATGAAGACTATTGCAGTTTTGAAAATTTTGATGCCCAAGAATATTCTAAATACCATACGTTCCCTATCTTTAAAGAAATTATTACAGGCATACTATCATTCCCACGCTATTAAGAGGAAGCAAACTTCAGTTAAAATGACTTAAGAATAAAATTAAGGGCCAGTGCTCAATAAATAAAGTCCTGCATTGAATATCAAAACACATGGCACAGATAAGTTTTAGGATGTCTGAGAAGGGAAGATACCACTAACTTCAATGATACAAACATTTTTAGTTAACTCCTCCAGTTATAGACATGAAAAGTAACACTTAGATTTTTTAAAAAAAGATCGTTAACACTGCAGTAGAAAATATGACTCAAATCTGCTCACAAAAACCCTTTTGGACAATTCTAACATGTTATCATCCAGTAATGTGATACCTTGAGGCAAAGAAGCAAGCACAGATACCCTTTTCCAGAACACATTGTAGCCTGGGAGAGGAATAAATACTAGAATTCAGATGTAAATACTTGTACCACATATTCTGGGCTTGAGTTCTGCTCTACCAAGTAATTTACACCTGAATTCAAGATGGCCTCCTTGGAGGATCTCAGTCTGTCGGGCTGTTAATCAACAAAGCAGTTCTCACCTAAAGAGTCAGGCCTTACAATTACTTATTTGAAAAGCCCAGTCATTTCAAAGGGCAAGTTGTTACACATATGTTATGTTCTACTTTTTCCAAATGTCTATGTTTTTAGAGGTTTTTTTTTTTTCAAAACTCTAGATATATTTTTAGTCTTAAGCACTTAAATGTAAAAATTGTTGCACATAAAGATTTTAGGGAGTTAAAAACTAAGACTCTATGCCTATGCATGCACAGTAGCCTACCTTCCAAATGCTATCAGTCCAGGCCATCAGATAAATGGTGGAAACCAGCTGACTACATAAGGAACCATAAATTTTTACTAAAGTTTGACCTTATAAATTTTAGAACTTCAGTGGATTACCATATTGATTGAATCATGGATAAGCTGACTTCTTTATTATTTTCATCTTCCTAATCTATTTGCTATCAAATTTTAAAGGCTGAGGTCCACTAGGAGGAAAAAAATGACTAAGCGCATAAAAAATTCTGATTCGTATCCATTTTAAATAGGGACACAAAGGTGCTCCTGCAGGTGAAATCAAGTTTTACCACTTCCTTCTTTCTCATCAAACACATACACAAGCACACAAACACACACACATACACGGAAGCATTTACATCTTTCCGCAGCTTGAATGGGTCAGGAAGCATATGGGAAGGCCTTCCTATGAATCTGCTGAAAATGTACCACAACCAATAAAAAATTAAAATATGTGTCCCCCAGGACTGAGAAGCAGAATTAAAGCTGGAAAGACATCATTATTAATGCAAGGAGTAAAGCACAAAGCCAGGTATGAGGTGGGCCCTTTTTTAATATAAAGTGACGTTTCCTATAACCTCTGGATCATGAGTCTACATGTCTGATATAGATAATTTCTTCAGAAATGGAGAACATGAAATCTGTGTGGGACAGCAGTAAATTGGGGTCGGAAATGAAGGTTCCTGTTTGTCTCTGAATCATCTCTGCAATGTTTCAATCAGATTTTCATGCATTGGCCCACACTTGGGTATTAATAGGATTTTTTGACAATTATGTGTAAAGGATGCAACAGTAGCGCCCCTAGTCTGACTGATGCATATTGTCTTTTCAAACTCTGTCAGTTTTCCTAAACTTGGAAACAGCACAAGATTACTGAGAAGGAAAAGAGATTCAGGTCAGCAACCCTGAATATAAAAGCTCCACTTGCAATATATCTGTAATAGTGAGAAAAGCAATTGCCCATGAATTCCTGGTGAACCAAAAGCAATTAGATTTACAAAAAAAAAAAAACAAACAAAAAAAGGAAACTGTTAGAAATAAGTTTTCCACACAAAAAATAACACAGATACTATTCCCATCACTGAAGTACATCGGAACTGATAGTGTTTGTAAGAGAATATTTCAAACTTGTTAAAGAATAAATGGCATCATTTTTATTCAAGGTGACTAAAAAATAAAGTTGGTATTTTCAACTTTGTTGATCCTCTGACTGGGGCCTGTAGGAATGCATTTAAGAGGTGAATTCAAAGTCTGTCAGACAAGGTAGGGTTTAAATCTCTCAACAAAATGAATCTAATACTGTTCCTTGAACGCAAGTTGGGAAAGAGTGTGAGTAACAGTTTCATCAACCCCCAGCAGCAAAAAGGATGGATGAAAATAGACAGGGAAGCAGAGCCGCCTGGAAGAGAGTGGAAGAGGAAGAAAAAACCCAAGCAATATCTGGTGTTAGAGAGAGTACCTTTCTTCCAGGCTTTCAAAACACTTCATATGAATTTTCTAATTAATCCTAACAAGATTTATGGACCAGCTGGCTGAGGCAAGAGGAGTTATCTTCCTTTAGACCGAGGAAAACAGGAAGAGCAAACCCCAGAATGCTAAAGATCAGATAGGTAAGAAAAGCAAGATCACTGCTCAGATTTCTGGGTTCTTTCTCCTGCATTCAAACTGCCCCGGACCTATGTTCCTTAGGTAAGGACTTTGAAATAAATAGGGATTACACATCTGACCAAAAGCAAACAAAAAACATCCATGTGGGGCTTAAGAGGGCCTTTCCTTTAAATCATACTTTTAAAAAACAAGCAATCATTTTATTGCAATCATTCTTTTGATTTATTCATCCACACAATGCAGGACAAACTCCCTCAATATTTTTGAACCTCAATCTGGTAACTAAGCTACAATGCAAAGGGAACTGTGATTCAGTCAGCTAATGTTATCACACTTAAAAAAAAATGTATTTATTGAATCACAGAAAGAAATTAAGAAAATGATTACCAATTATCTTGGCAAGGATTCCTTAATTAATTGCCAGCACTAATAACATGTTATCATCCCTATTATTAAAACAATGTGACTTCTATTAAAAACTATTCATTAAAGATTCATTCGTTCCTTATTGCATCCTGCTGTTTCATATCTTATGTAGCTAAAGGGCTGCTTCTGAGAGAATGAAGGACTGCTGTGCAGAGAAGCAACACCAGCTATAGAATTTATGTTGATAGACATTAT
This sequence comes from Cervus canadensis, assembly GCF_019320065.1. Lineage (NCBI taxonomy): Eukaryota > Metazoa > Chordata > Mammalia > Artiodactyla > Cervidae > Cervus > Cervus canadensis. The sequence goes on from NC_057392.1 coordinate 73,638,000, forward strand.
GCTTCTGAAAGCTCTGTCGAGAGTATTGTAAGGATATTACTTATAAAAGCAAACAGAGCTAATGTATAGATCTGGGATGTGGGTATGTTTGTGTGTGTAAAAACTTGTAATACCGTCCAAAAGTAATTTACCCATATCCCTCTCATAGATGTATGGTAGTGATTCATAATGGGGGTGGTTTTGCTCTCCAGGGCACTTTTGGCAATATTTGGAGACATTTTGGTCTCCACAATTGGGGGAGGCAGCTGATGGCATTCTTTGCATAGGAACCAGGGATGCTGCTAAACATCTGCAAGGCACAGGACAGTCTCCCACAACAAAGAATTATCTGGCCCCAAAATGTCAATAGTGCTGCCATTGAAAAACCCTGATTTAGAGGGAAAATATTGGATTTCTGCTGCCACTAGCCACCGTTGCTCTTAGCCAGCTCTGTCACATTTGTGACAGAATTTAAGTTGGTACTTAGACAGTGCTACTAAGATAATTAGAACCTAAGGATTCTTTTCTACCTTTCTCCCATAAATGAGCCGAATAAGAGATGGAATCATTACCTAACTAAGAATTTTGGTAATTGCCACAGTGCCCCCACCCTCTACCTCTCCCCCAATTCACCTCTCGTGCTAAAGAATGGCTAACATTTTAAGTTAGAAAGAATAAGATCCTGTGTCTCTGACATATTTGAATCGAAGCCAAGGAGACAAAACCAAACCTTAGTCTGCAACCTCCCTTGGGAAATCTTTGTTCATTTTAATACTTGTTCAGTCAGCTGTCTGCCTGAATGACAAGATTTTTATCTCTAATGTAAGTGGCTTTGAAGGCTACTTGCATTATCCATTCCTCAGCAATTGCTGCTGAAACCACAACACTGCAAGCTGATAATTAAATCCAGCTGCCTCTACTATGAATTCAATCATATCAACATTAGCAGCAATCTTAGTGGTTGTTGGTGGGTTTCTTTTTCCATTTCTAGACAACATAATTAACTTCACTAGCCTTCTCAGATTAAACAAAACTCAGAGCTAAAGAATACTATGAATTAAAACTACTATGAACACTACTCATGCAAAGGAATGCAGATGGATCATGAAGATACAGAACTGGTGCTAATACATTACTTACTTGTGTCTAACCATTTGATCTAACACACATTACGTTCAATCCATAGGTGTAGTTTCAGATTTCACTTGCAAGCTCTCATGTTAACCAACCATTTACCACTCATGAAAAATCAACTCTGGAATGTGTAAACAAGACAGTTCACAACGCAAAAAGTCAACTTGTCAAACACTGAAACGTACCCACTAAAATGATATCGAAGTGCTTTCACATCATCTGAACGAACCATGCAAAAGAAAGAGGTTTCAACTGACTTAATAATCTGCCACAGTTCAGATATTTCAAATTCATCTGATTTTTAATTTGTGATGGCACCATAAGAGTACCCCAAATGCACTTAATATAATCCTTTTAATTAGTATTTGACATTATTAGTGAGGAAGTAAAATTTTTCTGTACTAAGGAATATGTTTAAAGCATAAGTGCAACAACAGCTGCTTTATTTATACGGACTCTAAGACAGACTGGTCCCTTTCACATAAAGGCAAACAAAGAATGTGGCTGGCTGCCAGATGCTGCAGTCCAGTTACCTTTCTGCCAAATCAGTGATGATGGCAATGAGATGATGATAATAACGATGATGACAGTAGCATTTACTGGGTGCTTGCTATAGTCAGGAACTATATCAAGCAATTTATATAGATCCTTTCATTTAATTATTCAATAATCTTATCAGGTATGAACTCTTTTTCCATTTTATAGATGAAGAAATTAAGGTCAAGAGTATAAATAACTCTTCCCAAGTCACTAAAAGAAAATCTCAGAACACACTAAAAATTCATACCGTCTAATTTAAAGGACACCGTTCTAACCACTTCACTCTAGGCCCCAAATTAAAAGATGAAGCAGTCTTTATATGGATGTTCACCTTCCAGATAGTAATTCACTTATTCACTGTTATCTTCTGTTCACCACACTGAGAGGCGCAGAGAACATTAGCTGATGTCGATTAGCTAATGAAACCAATCGAAGACAAGCCCTCAGAGGCTTGTACTCACCTGGAGAGACTATGTCATTGAGGAGCCTGGACTCTGGGGACAGGCTGCCTTTGAATCCAGGCTTTTTTCTATTTACTAGCCGTGTGACCTTACTAATCGCTGACTTTTACTTCAACTATTAATAAGTTACATAACCACTCTGTGTTTCAGGCTTAAGAACTGATAGAGTATTTACTTTCTATAGACATTGCAAAGACTAAATACACAGTTTATATGCAAAATATTTTAAACAATGGCTGGAAAATATTATGTGTCCAGTGAATGAGTTATTAATGTCTCTTCTGCACTAATAAGGAAAACACTCTGTCATTTAAAAAACGCATGCCATGATATTGTGGGGACAGTTTTCTCCATCAAATTCAGCAACTGGAAAATTTCAGCATCAGAGAAGGAAATCAGAGCACATCTTTATTTGGGATTTCAACAATCTGAGATCAAGTCTCATCTGTCACTAACTGCCAGCACTCAAATGTACTCCTTCTGAAAACTAGTAAATGACTGAACATTTCACAAATTAGCATGTGTCTTTGTTGATTAGCCTGTTCTTAGCATTCTGTAGTGATGTGTCTGTT